>NC_079893.1:21294594-21594594 GCF_024868665.1 Triplophysa rosa | reverse complement strand
TATGGTTTGTTTATGCACGAGACAGCCTCTCTTTGACGGGGGCTGTCCACTGTCACATCGTGCCATACGCTTGACGTTTGCTAGTGTCTGACATTTGTTGGATTAGGAAAATAGTTATTCCAGGACTGCAGAGCCGATGGAAGACATTAATGATCATGTACCAACCAATACTGACTGCTGAGTTGAATGAAGTTATAGTGGATTTAAATAAATATAGAGTAGCTTCACTTATACATTTTTAATTGTTTTTTTCTCCATCAAACAGAAAAGACTTACAGCCATAGAAAAATAAGCACTTAAAAAATAAGTAGGCCTACATAGAATTTCGGGGACATATTTTGCACGACGTTATTTATGCGGTATTTGCGACTTGTTTTAAATAGCCTAATTCTGGCATCTCCCATACCTCAACCCAATTTCTAACATTTTTTAAATGATGTGCAATTGAGTTCAATTCACAAACAGCCTACAATCTTTGTTTTGTCATCTATAATATTTAGTTTATTTTATTAACATTAGCCTACTGTAGAACGTGCTAATTTATATACCAAATGAAATGATAAATTAGTAAAAAACTATATAGCAGTGGTCACCAACCCTGCTCCTGGAGATCGACCGTCCTGCAGACTGCAGCTCCAACCCTGCTTCAGCACACCTGTCTGTAATTATCAAGCAAACCTGAACACCTTGATTAGATATTTTAGGGTTGGAGCTGAAATCTTCAGGACGGTCGATCTCCAGGAGCAGGGTTGGTGACCACTGCTATATAGGCTACTTCTTTCTTGGCTCAAAATTGTTTGTCCTATTTTTACACGGAGAATTACAACTTCTGTCACCTCAGGTGGTGGTGATCATGACCGATAGATATTTTCTGTGGTTAAACTGGTGTCACAACTCACTACAACACTCTGTTGTCTGTTCTACCCCAGAAGATCACTGGATATCGTTGGCAACCATGAAAAAACGTGCAATGTAAAGGATACATTAACCGATTTACTTGTGAAAGTGTTGTCTGTATCACAAACAACTTGGCATTTGTCACCCATGTCCTATATCAGCATGACATCACTGAATGCAGATTTGTAGGGAACTCGTATAAAGAATGCGGACATCATCTGCACTAAAAGTTATGTTCTTCAACAGCGCTGATGAACTTGGCAAATCCTGGCGCTTGAATGCACAATATGGCGTGCGAAATCGCAGGGCCAGCAGGGTCAGCCCCTCTCTCCGATGCTAGGTGTCTGGCCCTCCGGCTCTCTGGCTACAATAATATCCAGTGGCTCCAACGCTTGAGCCTGGATAATGCATCTGTCCAAGACCCGTAATTACAAGATCATAACATTTCCCCAGCCAGCACCCAGCACCTCACTCGGATCCCCTTCACAAACTGCGCTCATTGAGCCAGTGTCAAACAGTTTGATCTCTGAATGCAAAAGTGCTGGAGAAACAACTACAGTAAGTTCACCGTTTGGAAAACAGCCATTGCCATGCTCGTTGCATTGTATTAAATTCATCTAATTCTAACCACGAAGGTTGTACAAATTTGACAGTTATTCGAGATAGATTGCTATTTTTCTGCTCAATCTTTTGGAGACGTTCGCTTTGTTATTCTAATAAAGATGCAATTTAATAGCCTTTTAAATGTTCTAATCATGTTGATTATCATCCTACAATTACGCTTATCTCATTTGTCACGATCAGATCACGGATTTCTTTACTTAAAATCTGCTGCATTGTTTAACAATAGGCTACATATTTTTTCGATGCACTGACTTTCATTATTTTTCAATATTTCTATTAGATATGTTTTCTGTGTCAGTAAAGAAGCATCGATTTTTCTTGATTGACTTTAAGTCCTCCTCAATTTCATACATCATACGTTGTAAAAAAGAGGTTTGTGTATACTGACGCAAAATATACATAATGCATTTATAATTACCTCAAAAATAACTGCCCATTTCTCTCTCTAAACGGCTCATCACAATTGCTTATTGAAATATAAATGAATAAATAAAAACAAAAACAAAAAAAACATCTGCAATAAAATCTAATGTAATGATGTATAAAATAAAATGTAATAACAATAAAAATATTATAAATACAATATTTTATCGGCTACTTCGTAAAATAAAAGAATAGCTATAAAATTAAAAAGACGTATAAACATGTTTTAATTGTGTACTTACAGTTAGTCTGTTGTACAATCACATTTAACACTTACATATTTAATTCGTTTAACATAATGCAGATTTGTATGTTGAACTGCAAAGTCAACATTTACAATCTGCCATTCCGTGAACATGAACCAATCAAAGTTTTCTTTTTGTAATTAATTTTACAGAATTATATTCGGGCCACAGAGTGAAGAAACGTTTGGGGTGGATGGTTATCATTCAGCAATGAGAAAGAACAGGGTCTTATGCAGCTCTCTCCTTTATGGCTTCATCGAGGATATTGAGTAAGAATGTAAAGAGTGGCTTGTCTAAAAGATTTAGCACCAGGGATGAAGACTGCAAGATCATTCTGTATAATCGCAAATGATAGCACACACTGTCACAGTATTAGATTTAAGTGACTAAAAGAAAATGCGCTCCGGGAGTGAAACCGTATACAAAACCGGTTTTTTATTTTGCTTTACTTTTCTATAAAAAGTGTTGCTGTGTGTTGTCAATCTTGCGTACAGTTTATAGTTAACAAATGTAACATTAAACAGATGGCTAAATCTTATAAAATCAAAACAAAATGACGGTTGTTAAACCACTCCAAGAGATAAGGATAATCTTCGACATAATCTTAAAAAAACAATGTCTTTTTTATTTTCTTGCAAAATTGTCTTGTAAATAATAAAAACAGAAAATAATATAGGCGAAACATCATTGGAAATTATAACACAAATGCCCTTTAGCGTACTTGGGGTCAAAATTCAGGGGTAATTTGTCGATTCCATGTCTTTTTAATACCAGTTTTTTTTTGTAGAAACCGTATATGACTGTAAATGTTGCCAAATCGTAAATTACGCTATATTACGTTTTTATTACAACGTGTTATTTATAACACTTTTTTGGGGATGTTCTTGTCACTTTAGAATTTGCTTAATTAAAATATGTGTCTTAAATGTATTCATTATTTTATGTGGAAATTGCAGGAATGTCTGATAATAACGAAGGAACATTAACCATTTTTTTAAATATATTTTGTATTATATATTGTTAATATACGTAGGCTTTGTATATTGAGCAGAAATGTTTTTTTTTTTCGTTTTTCATTATTATATACTTTTAATATAAACATTTTATTAAAAAAATAATTTCTATAATATAATTGAGCTATTATCTTCAATATATTGGTGGAATGTAAATATTGCATTTGCATTTACATGGTTTATATAAAATTTCATGCACATGCATTTTCAAACTGAGAAGGTTCACGAAGGTTAACCGGTAGCATAGGGCCTTTAAACCACTAGGTGGAGATAAAAACCCCTTCAAACGTGTGGTTTGGATGAGGGCTTTCAGTCTTTAACATCCCCATAGACTAGATCAAAATAAAAACAGGTCACTATGAAACCACATGCATGAGAATGATATAATAAGAGAAAATTAATCTGGATGTTGACCAGTCTCCTACAGTCATTCACAATTGTAAGCGGTTCACCTGGAATTTAATTTTAAATGATCCAAGACTATGCATCATGATAGCACAATCTTACCTTTCCTATACTTTTGCCTGTAGAGTACAGCTGTTCCAGGGAGTCCTCTCACTCACCCAGCTTTCTGTCTTGTAAGTGGGCAGGACTTGAGAAGGACACTGGTGGCACATGAAAGTTGTTTGATCAGCCCAGCCTATTCTCTCATCACCTCACCTCTTTGAACTGTACAGTGTACAGTTGCCATGGATGAGAAGAAAATCCAGACTTCCCGATTTATATGGCACCCTAAATTTAAAGAACAAAATTCTGCCCTCTAATGCAAGAACATCTTTTCACCTTTAAAACAATCTTCTTTTTTGTCTTTAAGTGCTCAACATAAACATACTCAACAAAAACTTTTCAGCATATTATGAACATGCAGCTAAATGCCTTGCTCAGTATCAATTGCTTTTCTCGTTCCATTGGCCGTAGTTTTATTGCAGCTTCAGACACTAGCTGTTGAAAAGTTAATAGTGAACTATGTTGCCTTTTGATGTTTCTCTCTTAGATGTCCCTGGACAACGTACTTATGCACACACACATACACTTGTACATAGGCCCTTCTGCCATCTAAAGGCCAATGAACAAGGCAGACCACCAACAGCCACAGCAGAGACTGTTAGACTTTTTATGGGCCTTGACCGCCTAGTGGCTTGGAATCCACTGGGTAAATTTTTTTAGCTAGTGGAGGTGGAGGGGGATCACTTCAGACAGGTATAATATGGCCTCTTATGGCCTGGGGGAACACCACGAGTAGTAAATCCAGGAGTCTTTTTATGGTGTACAGCAATATGAATAGAACACGGGTCCGTTTTCAATTTCCACTAAAATAAAAGGAATCTCAGACATGTTTAAAAGCACTATTGCTGTAGTTTCTGACCTCACGCATGGACAAAAGCATCAAAGGGGACAAGGAGCTCAGTAAGGGCATATCTCAAGCTCTCCATTGTGTGCCCTCTGAGACAACCGAATTGTGTACTCCGGCTGGGATCTGGTGACGGAAGAGTGATTTCATGGAAAAAGAGAGGGACAACAAGGGAGGGAAGTCAAACTACCTCTCTAAAATGGTGGAGGAGTGATAGAAAAAGGAAAATAACAAATGATAAATACACGAGATAAAATCCACTCCCTACTGACACACATGCAGGTCAAAACTTCCATGATAGTATCCCCTATGCCATGGGTCTTTCCTCCAGGATGCCGTTGTTTGATACAGAGACCAGGCCTCTGAAACAACAGGGTGCCGACCCATTCACAGGCTCTGTCCATCCCCTTGGGTTATTTTGGCATACAATGAAAAAAAACAGACACCGGCTTTCATTTACCAGGTTGGCTACAATGAGGTAAAGGGATTTTTTGCATCTGATGGTTGTCAAGGTTATGATAGGAAACCTAGTAGTGAATGGACTTCAAGGGGGAGCTCTGCGTAATAATTTAGCATTCATGTAATGTAAATTCATTCGTTTCTGAAAGGTTGTGCAAAACTACGTTTCCCACAAGTCTTTGTGAGCCTCTCCGTTGAAAGCTGCGTAGGAGACGCCAATGCTAAACAGAGCTGCTCAAAAGGGTGTTAGTACCTGGGTGGTAGAGCAACTTTCCCATGTCATAACAGCTTTGGCAGTTTCTGTCACACCGATTACATAGCTGTAAAAATACTTAAAATGCACTGCATGAATTGCAACGGATTTATTACGAGCGGCGATAACGCAGCCTCCGCGTTCGTCGACGCAAACCTTCATGACACCTTGACTGACAGTTCCAAGTATGTGCTGTCACTGCAGAACAATAGCCATGCTTTATTCAAAGAGCTGCTAAAAGGATGTTTGTCTGAGTGGATGACATCAACCCACACCTCTAGACACTTGAAGGTGATAGCTAGTCATATTTTTCCAAACTCACAAATGTCTCAAGACTAGATAGTGAGAAAGATATGAAGAATCAAGGGACAAATCAAATGTAAAATGAAAAAGTTATTAACATGACTTGTAGAGAAGCCATGTGGTCTTAATGACAAAGCCTCTCTCTGTAATGACCTTAGTTAATGGCTGCATTGCTAAGGGGCCCCATGTCTGTAAGACACAGACAGGCATGAGATGACAATAAGAGTCCATGGGCCCCAGCAACTAATCAGCCACTTAGACTAATACACTCTCAAAATAGACATGGTAAATAAAAGTTTGAGGAAATACTGGGAGATATTTGCCGGATTTTGCTTATATACACTCCTGTAATGGCATGCTAGATAAATATGCTAAACTGAAATGTTTATATCTAAGCAAAAACTATTAGCATGTCACATTGACTCCTACAGAGGCGGGGGACACGGACAGCCAGCCAGTGGAAAAAGGAAAATGTAAACCCCTAATTCTTACCAAACAAGCTGTTTCTCACTTATGGTTTATGAGCAACACCACACACACACACCGAGGGTAAGGCTTCACACCTCATTAGCTTAAATAAAATCCATCCAAGCATTTGAATGAGTGAGGCTGTGGTCTATTTTTCCTGTGTAAGTGACTTTGACATTTAAATTAAATTAATGTAAAGTTTGTTTTAGAACTTTAGAAAACTTTTAGAAAAGTGACATATTTTTATTCTGGTTTTGTTTTGTGATTTAAAAAATTAAATAAAAAGATGTTTTAATGTTTATAGGAACTACTTTAAAGATTCATACTTATACATTAAGGTAAATTAAAGGAATAGTTTACCCAAAAATAAAAATCCTGTCATCATTTACTATGGTACAGCCGTTGTTCGGTAAAGGTGAGCAAAGGATGACATCATTTTCAATTTTGGGTGAAGTTGAACGAAGAAGTTGAACGAAGCCCAACAAATATATACTATGCATATTAGTTTACAGGCCTATGATATTGACTGGCATTTGTGTAAATATCTGTAAATAGTGAAATATTCGCAGGTCATTTCAGCTACAGCTATTGTGAACCAATGAACTCATTTCTCATGAAAAACTGGCTCATTAGGCCAATGACCAAAACAATCCAGCTATCACATTTTTTCTTTATCAGTGTGTGCACGAGTTTGTGATTTCCTGTAACTGCGTGTTTTCTCAGTTTTTACTGTGTTGTTGTGCCTTCTGATTAAAGTTAATCACGTTCCTCTGTCTCTAGATTCTTTCCCATCAGCTGGAGGAAAAAGAGAGACAGAAAAAGACAGAAAAGCATCTTTCCACATGAGGACGAAGGTAAACTATGTCAGTAAAAACATTTAAGTCCCTGCGAACTGGAGTAAAGAGCACAGTTTTCCGTCCTTGGTGTATTTTCTATCGCAGCAATCAAAAGATGAATGCAATTTTTTTGTTGTTTATTCCATCGTAATGAATTTGATTTTTTACTTGCTATTGGTAGTCAGTAGTAGCAGCTATTAGACGGGGAGATATTTTCATTCTATATTTTACAGGACAAAATAAACAAGTGCAGTATTTTTATTTTAGAGTTTTTTATTTGCATTTCCAGAAGAGAGTGCTGAGAATTAAATGTGCATTTTAGTTCAAATAAATGCCACCAGTTAGGAATAAGCTAAAATGGGAAATTTAGGATATACACACATGGATGAAAAGAAACAAAACTCCAAATCTGGCCACTATTTTGTGTGACTTGAGAAGGAACAAATGGTGAAAACAAAAATAAGTTTTTTGTCAAAAGCAAAGGGTTTCTTTCCTGTTTCTACACTATTCCCATCACCTAAATATCCTGCACTTTTATAGTTTCGAGTAAATAGATTTACGGCTGTGTGTTTCTCTGGGTTACAGAGCCTTTCTTATTGCAGGGTAAAAGGTCAATGATAATGTGTATAGGATGAAGAAGAGATGAAACACCGAAGCTCGGTTATCTCCGCGGCCCGTTTCCCACAGTAGATATGTCACAGAGGGCCTCTTTTTCCTTACCTTCCCTGACCCCTGTGCTGATGTACGCGCTTGGAAGGTTTTGTCATTTGTTGTACTTAACATTATAGACATCGTTCAGCACTAGGATAGGGCCAATCTTCTTTCTGTGCAGAAATGGGTCCTGGTGAAAAGTTTCTGATAACTGTTGATGTTGGAATGCTGTCTGCATGACTAAGTTTAGGGGAAAAACTATGAATGCTATTATGTATGCACTTATAGTATACTATATATTTTACTATTTTACTTATCGCTATTATTTTTTATTTAAAACCTTAATTTTCTCTTTTCTTTTACTGAAGCATTGAAATCAATATTTGGTCCATTAAATGTCACAAAATGGAATCAACAAATATTTATAATATTTACTATTGATAGTATTCATACTATCTGGTATGTAGCATTCATTTCTATTTTATTAGATAAAGGTATGTTTTGTAATTTCATATTCCATTTACTTCTGTCACTACAGTACTGTCTGTATTAATCTGTGTACTGTGATGCTGCTTTGCAACAATGCAAAATCAGCACTATAGAAATACATTTAAATTGAATAAACCATCATCATCATCGTAAACCATACAAGCCATCCCCCAACTCACAGTGCATCCCAGGTAACATGCGAAAGCAAATGAGTAAGTCCAGGCCACATTAAGTGCACGCCGCATAGGTGCTGTACCAGGATGAACAGATAAGAATAGCAGATAGAAAGTAGATCATTCAGTGCTCTCTGAACGAGCTCTTCTCTTTGATTAGTCAGATGAGTGCAGCGTCTGGTTGCGGACATTGACATGATTAGGCCTTTGTGGTTCTGCCTTGATGTCACGTACCCTAAAACCAGAGGCTTTAGTGGCAGTGAAGGCCAGCTGGTGCATAGGTGGCTTGATTCTGGACAGCAGGCTGGGGTGAGGACAGCTGTAGGTGGAAATAAGAGGGCTCTTAAAGGGCCATAACTGGACCACCCATTGCTCTATTGCCTATATATGTAACGCTAAACAGGTAACATTTGTATTAAATATCGATGGCTTTGTATAAAAAAATGATAATTTAGTTGAATGAACTCTCTCACAACTTTATTTTCTGTGGAAAGGAACATGCTTACTGCTCTTCTCTTATTATCAATTAAAAAATATATATTTCTGCACTTCTTGTATTATTGCTGCCTCCTTATGATATATTGCTTCATTATTTTATCAGTTTTGTAAGTCGTTTTGGATCAAAGTATCTGCTAAATGACTAAATGTAAATGCAAAAGAACATAGAAATAGAACACAATGGTCTAAAAGTGCTTTGACCAGCCAATAACCCATGTTTTTTATAACATATATTTTAATACAAAATAATATTTTATTGGTCGATATTTATACAACCATAATGTCAATTATTTTATAATAAATAACATTATATTTATAATGTTGAATTTGGTTCTAACAGTATAACAATGTAACAACATAATTTGCAATATGTTAGTTAAAAGCAAATTCCTATTATAAAATTATTTTTTTATGAATTTAATAAATATGAAGTAAATAAAAAACATTTGTATTTGTAAAACTACCCAACAGCCTTTGTCAAGTATGAAATAACAGCTGTCAAACATCTTAAATGTAAACTTAATTATCAATTATATCTTACTTTAAAAGTGTTACTATTTATATTATAAGAAACATTTATAATAATTTATTTAACATCTAGTGCTTCACAGCACTGTTAAAAGTAAACAAAGTGCACCCAAAAAAGTATGCATTGCCATTTAGGGGCAGTTTCCCAGACAGGGATTCGTTTAAGGCCTGATAGTTAAATTAGGACATTTAAGAAGTTTTTACAAACATGCCTTATAAATAAAAACATTACTTGTGTGCATTTTGAGACAAAATTATAGTACTGAAGTATTTTAAGATAATGTCACTGATAACCATTTTTAGTTTAGACAGATCTAACATTTATTTTAGTCTAGGACTAGTCTTAAGCCCTGTCTGGGAAACTGTCCCTAAAGGATTTTTCATAAAGTGAATAGGCCCAAAAACATGCAAAAGGATTAACATGATACAGGCTGCATAGAACACGTAATTTTGATTAACATTTATTTACTGTAACGCTTATCAAATAGTTAAGATTTCTTTTAAATATGTAGATGGATATAAATCCTACCTACCTCAAGCACTACAAAAATACTTAGAACACAGCGCTGACTCAGTGCTCCGTTTTTTGGCTATGGTGTGGTATTTGTGGGAATTAAACGCAATTATTGAAAATCGTTCTTGGAAGCTCTTTAGGGGCTCCATGATTCCATGTGTAAATCTGAGCCGTTCTACACAATGCCTCCCTGGTTACTTCTGCTCTGAAGGACTTTTGTGTGGGACTGTGTGTGGGCACACAGGCATCGGGCACATCCCAATATTGGTCGTGACTGCAGCCATCTTCATGACTATTCATGCAGTCACAAGCAATTAGGAGAATCATCTCTCTGAAAGACAAAGGTTAGCCGCGTGCCAGCTTTCATCTCCGCTGTCCCGAAGTCTGCGGGTGGCACTGCTCAAAAGGCCCCATTATGTGGCCTGCCGACGGCCTGGCCAGAAATTAATGATATTGTTGTGCCGAGAAGCCTCTCATACTGCATTTTTTTCTTCCCAGATCTCTGTAGAGGACTTGAGCCAGAAAGCCATTGAGGATTTCCCTAATTGCTATGAGGGAAGCATTTTTTCATGTTTAAATAAATACAGTTAGCACTGACCCAGTGACCACTGATAAGTAGTCTGTGTGTGTATATTAGTGTGTGTTATGGTCAGTACGAGTGCCCTCTTCCCCCAGCAGCATGATACAGTATGTGAGAGGGCAACGTGAGGAGCATAAGGGAAGCAGGAAGCTATAAATCAGAGCAACTGCCCGACTGATTGCCCCGCTAAATCAAATCAGCGAGCAAATGCTTGAATTCTCTCCCTGTCACCCTAACCCGATTTTAAAACCAGCTCCAAAAAAAAGATGCAGGGTCTGGACTGAGAGAGGGCAGCTCGTAGCCGGTCCAGTGAACGCACGCTTGCATACTCAAACTGTGGCCATCCAGCCGCTGACACACACCAGATACCCAGAAGTCCCGGAGCTAATCCATTTAGCCTCAGCCTCAGTGTGGTTCTGTGTAGCCATCGGCTTTTGTTTTGGCTTTGTGAAAAGAAGAGTTAACCGAATTTTGGGATGGGTAATTGATGCCAGCGTATACGGTTGTTCTTGGAACAGGAGAGGGGAAAGAGTTGATAACGTGGTTATGTCGTATATACGACGATTAATCGTAATGTGAAGCAGACACAATGTCAAAGCTGACTTTGTTATTTATCCATTCTCCATCATGTGATGTGCTCTGCCTGTAATTTATTGAATTAATAGCAAAATATTGCCTTTACCAATCTCATAATGTTCTTTTTTGCCCTGCAAGTTCTTCATTTGGCTAGTCTCAAAGACATATTAAATTCGCTTTTAAATTGTCGGATGGAGTTGTCTAATTTAGTCTAATGCATCTGTGGACTTTTAAGGAGGAGACATAGGTCCTCATTTCCTGAATCCATATTTCTGGTGAGCTTTTCAAAATTTGCATTTATGAGACGTTTCGGGAGAACTAGGTTTCTTATCCATATCTTAGTGAAGTGAGAGATCAGAGGTCAGAGTTCACCTTGTAGTGCCTAAAAGTGATGATAGGCTCAGCAAGGCTCTGATAAGAAGGAGCCACAAAGCTCTGTGTATTCTGGAACCATCAGTCCAGAGATAAAGAAAATTTACACTTGGGCAATTTAGATTTTTAAATATGCTTTGATTTACCTTGCCAGGCAATTATTTTTGTCTTAGGGTCATAATTTAAATACATTTCTATATACTGTATGCATTACATTAACTTTCTTTATTGTATGGTATCAACATACACACACAATTATTATATGTAAAAGTTATTATTTTCTTTTATTTGTCATTTATTTTGTATTGATGTAATCAATATAACTAATTATAATTTTGAACTTGTTTTTGACATATTTTGGGATTTATTTTGAAAGCTCAATAAACTGCAAGTCTGGAATCTGTCACAAAGTGTCACAAACAACAAACAAGAACAATTGAATACAGGCAGAGCGCTTTGATTTAGGTTTTATTTTGCTTCATCTTTCAAAGTAAAACATACCCTTTTCAAAAATGAAAAGTAGAAATAGATTTTTTTTGTGCCAACCAAATATTTAGAGTAAAACAGAACAAATGTGTTTAAAGAGAGAAATTAAAATATTTGTATATAAAAATGCTTTATATGCACACACGGGTGCAACTGCACAATAGCAGTATGTGCTGACACTTTAATCTTCACCACATGAATCATACATTTATTTTAGTACTTTTTTCCATACTGATGCACTTTTCTAAACGGGAAACAGTAGCTCCCTGTTGAAACGAAATTGTAAAAAGTTGTAAAAATGTGCAAATCATTTTGTTACTGTTAATGGAACAGCACCTCAGTCCATTCACATTGTCTCCAACAAATGTTTTGAGTGCAATATAAATATGGAAATACTCCACAGATCAACAAGCGGGGTAACTAAGGAAATATTTACATTTTGGATGGCTCTAATAGGGAGAGGGGCAAAATGCCAGCAGGGCTGCCAGTTATAATGCCCTTGCCCAGCCTCTGTGTTACCCGAAGAGACCGCAGAGTTTGAAATGTGCCAGTCTGACAAGTGGTGTGGACAGTAGCTCTGAGTAATCTGTGGAAACATCTGCTCTGAAATCATGTGCCATCACAGATCATCAGGGATCATTACAAAGCTTGTTGGATGAACAAGTGTTATTATGATTTAGAAGAAATTTTAATTGTTGATTAGAATTTTAATTTTTGGTTTGTACTTCAAATTATTTTTTTGTAATGTTTTATTCTAAATCATACCTACTTCAAAATCCTTATTATAACTTGAAATTTGTACAAATTTATAGGACAAAGCTAAATAATATAAGTATCTCCCATGTTTTACTGAAATTTATGAAAAACAAACAGGTTTAACTGTAGATGGGGACATTTTTATATAAAACTAATTCTGATGACTATAGAACCCAAACACATAACACGTTTTTCCACGTTTTTATTATTATATATTTATTTTCCCAGACATTACCAAATAATTCTGTCTAGTAAGTAAATCCCCATATTGCTACTGTCCTTCTAAAATCTCCCTATTTCGTTATTTTTATTTTTTTGCCAAAAATCATTAGGCCCCCTTCTTTTTTGTCACTGGGTTATGGAAAATCTAACCAATAAAAAGTGCTTGTCAACTTTGGCAACACAGTATTTAAACAGAATGTTTGGACATCAAGGTTTCTGAAGGACAGTGATGATAAACATAGTTTTATTATAATTAGCATAATTTATTTTTAATTATCTTTTCTATGGTGGTTTTCTCAGGGCTAATTCAAAGTGTTTCTCAAACTCAGAGTTATTGAGAAAAGTGGCTTTGCAAGCAATGCTAAGTTTACCTAACCAATTAAAGGGATGCTTCACCCAAAAATGACATTTCTGTCATCATTTACTCACCTTCAAGTTGCTCCAAATCTGTATACATTTTTTTGTTCTGATGAACAAAAAGAAAGATATTTGGAAGAATGCTTAAAACCAGACAGATTTTGCAATCCATTGACTACCATAGTAGGAAAAAATACAATGTCAAAAGTGCCCCTGTGAACTGTTTGCTG
Organism: Triplophysa rosa; assembly: GCF_024868665.1. Taxonomy (NCBI): domain Eukaryota; kingdom Metazoa; phylum Chordata; class Actinopteri; order Cypriniformes; family Nemacheilidae; genus Triplophysa; species Triplophysa rosa. The sequence continues at coordinate 21,581,290 of NC_079893.1, read as the reverse complement.
TCCTGCATTCTTCAAAATGTCTACTTTTGTGTTCAACAGAACAAAAAAAAAAAGATAAAGAAAATGTTCCTACTATGGGAGTCAATGGGGGGCAAGAACTGTTTGGTTATAAGCATTCTTCCAAATATCTTTCTTTCTCTGTGTTCATCACAACAACAAAAAAATGTATGCAGATTTGGACCAACTTGAAGGGGAGTAAATGATGCCAGAAATGTCATTTTTGGGTGACGTATCCCTTTAACCCTTTCAAGAAGTTAAAGAAATACTGGAAAGGAGAGACATAAATCACACAAGACAGTTTTTGCTTGAGATGTCCCAAACCTGAATTTCTTAACTTTTGACCCCATTTTCACTATACACTTGCATTTATCATTATAGTCCACAGCTATATGAGCACACAAAAGTACCTCTCATATGGTATAGCTGGTATCTAAAACATACTTTAAAGCATCTCCAGAAATCAGGGACATATTTTTACAGTAAGGATTCGATAGTCCTTTTATTATAACACAATATCATGAGGAGCGGATATGAAGATGTCCCGAGGCATGTATATCATGGGTCCTGGTTTTCATTTACTCTGAAAGCACTCAAGAAAAGCACATAATAAATAAAATATCTTATTCATTCTGCTATTATTATTATTACTATTATCACTATTATTGTAATTATTAATAATAACAGTAATCATCATCATAATAATAGTGAGACTCAGTTAAGAGGCGACTGTTGCCCTACAGTAAACCTATGACAAATATCATACAGATTTTTCACCTTATCAGGATCTAAATGGGCCATACAATGTATCATTGTTTTAAACACTATTGTTTGTGATTCTTACATACTTCACTCTCTCTCACACACATGCTCTAATTTTTTTTAGAAAGTGTGTTGAGAACACCAGTATGGTTCTGATTTGGATGTTCTTAGAGTTTTCCTCTCAAAGAAAAAGGGCTGGATTTGTGGAAAGTTAGTAGTTAGATTGTTCTTTTCTCAAACATTCAGGTTTGCAACCTTAGAGCCAAAAATAGAAAAAAAGGAGAAAAACAGAAGAAAAAAATGTGGAAAAGAAAGAGAGAAAGGTTAGTGGTTACAGAAGTAAGAGAGAAGAGGAAAGAGGGAGAGATTTTAGGTTTTCAGATAAAAGCGCGGCACACCCTGTATCCCTGGACATTTTTATGGCCCCCTTTCAAGATTACTGTGCAGAAATACCGCGGCTCATTTGGAAATCAATTAGCCGGCGGGGTGATGAGGTGTAGGCCTCTCTCGGCCTGACACCCGCTGTCCCCGAATTATTGTCAGCACTAGCGTGGCTCACACCCACCTCCGCTCTTGGGCATCTGGAGTACACATGTTGGCTCTCTCTGTCTGAAAGCAACTCTCCATGAAGCAGCTAAGCTCTCCACACCAACAGTGAATCCCTAGCAGCACTATTGAGATTAGATTGAACATATTTGCAATGTGATGGAGATCCTCTTAATGCTTTGATCCTCTAGTCTAGCAGAGGCAGGCACGCTACGGCAACGTATTATGAAACTTTTTCATATCATGCTGCCAGGCAGCTTTTGAAAACCAAATGCAATCAGCATTTAAGAGGTTTTGTGACAGTACACTGCAGATGCAATAAAACAGTAGAAGTTTGGTATCATGATGTTAGTATCTTAGATACCCAATAAATATCCGTTGCAGGGATTCTGTTTTCTGAATATGATGAGGTCACTGCCAATGCTGGGGGGATTCTGACTTACTCCTGCCAGGGTCCCTAGCCACCGCTGGCCTGCTGTTTTGGAATAATTTCAACTCCCCCACCTCCCAACTGCCCCGGGCTCCCTCCCCTTGCTTGGGCACTGCACACAGATTAGGACCCAGCTAGGTGCCAGTGTTATCTGCGTTAGTGCAGAAAAGGTTACACTACACTAACAAGAATGTCCCTGGTCATGCATGACAAAGTCCAGCTGCCTGCTATCCAGCAAAGTCTGGCTCGATGTTCAGAAGGTTCCACTTAAAAGACCCTTGTGGGGGGGTTTGGGGTTGGGGCGAACTGGAGGCGTCTCTGGAGATTACGGAATCTAACTAGCAGTTTCCACCTCGGAGGAGAATGGACCAGCTCATTGCATTGCTATTGGCCCACGCTCATTGCCATAGCTTGGGCCAGGCAGATTAAATCATTTACCTTTATAACCTCTTGAACATTTACGGTAGTTTTTGCTTTGTTTGTTATGGTACCTTTGATGCTACATTCATGTTCGGCTAGAATTAGCTAGACTATTGAAGAACATAAAATAACAAATAGCAAAAAAACTGTAAGTAATAAAAAAAATGAACAGTTGGAATATTTTGAGCACATCTTATAAATAAATAATTATTTTTATGAACACACTATTAAAAAATCTAATAAATATATGCTTTTTTGCCTTTACAAATCCTCATATTCAGATTTTTATATCCAATTTAAACCATTTCCTTTTTTAATCAAGATGTTTGATCCTCCCCACACTCCTTTGCTCTCCTTGTGCCTCATTTAAATAAAACTGTGCTGATAAATAGCGGGCACCTTAGCAGTCGCCTAAATGAAAGATGTCGGTCTTTTGTCACCGCAGCCCACGTCACATGACCAGTTGTACTCTATTATCCTGTCAGGCTGTTGATAATGGAGAAGATTGCTTGTTTAGACTATGTAGTGACTCCCTTTAATTCGCTGTGGCTCCACAGTGACACCTTTAAATGGCCATCATTGGAAAATCCACATTTTCCAGAAGGACTTAAAACAACAGGAGCCTGGCTGGAGCAAAATTATCTCCTCTTTAGCTCTAATTACCTCCTCACGTTTAATCTGCAATCTGTTCCAAATTCATTCTATTTCAGACCTGTGATTGGTGACTGTTAGGAGAGAGATACGTCTGAGATATCCAAAAGCAGAAGAAAAATATGCCCAAAACGTCCAATGCTGAAGACAAAAAGGAACAGGATCAGAGCCCATCCAGCGCCATTGATTTTGAATCATTACATATTTGATCATATTTTATACATAGCTGTTCGTATGAGAAAGCAGTCTGAAAAGCCGATTATCCTATGGTCTCGCTCGCTTGAATCCTACCAGGGTCATCTATAGAGCAGCAATATGTAACGATCGCATCACAGTGATCTAATACGTTTAAAAACGATCCGAGCCAATGAAAGGAAATGGACTACAGTGCTCCATTGTTTGGGCTGAAGCAGCAGCTTGTCTCCCAAAAGGCCCTTCGGAGCCCATCATTCCCCACTCATAAGATCATCATTGTCAAAATTGCAAAAACCGACAGTCTTTCCCCATGACTTATAAATCACACTTAATTTTGAGAAGCTCAAACAACATCACAGACCTTGATCTCAGACTGAGAGCTACACAAGGGGTTGGTCCTGAGTTCTTTCCCATTTCTTCTCTCTACTGAACAGCTGTGATTTAGGAAGGGATGTTACTGAACAGAACATTTGCTATGAAGGATCTAGTGAACCTGGGCCAAGATTTGCAAAGTGCTAGTGACAGTTAAATCAGGCATTAGAGTGGTCAGGGCTCTGCTGGATGGTGACAGAATTGAACCACAGTTAAGTTGTTTTAAGCTTTGTAACAGTGGTCTTGAAGGATGTATAAACCCAATGTTTGTCCTGGAAAGTCATATTGCTTTTCACAATAGAGAAGTGGGAGTTCTACACCAATATGACATCAAGGACACCGGTGTGAAAATCCCTTCAAATTGCCGGTTCCTGCCCGAGAAAAGAAAACTAAAACGAGTTTTGTTTTCAACTCCATCTCCTTGGAGATATTGCTATGGACACCCAATCTGTGATCATCTGGTCATGAAGAGTTTATGTTTTCCCGCAATTATAACTAATTTTATTAATAGGAGCTTCTCAACGGCGTGACAGGCCGCTGTGCAGTAAACTGTTTCCGAGTTCAAGGGGAATTATCTGAGCTCTGTGTGGTAAGTGACTCCATAATTGAATTGTTTTATGACGAAGCAATTACCTGTGAATATTGTTGTGATGCTTGAAAGTCTAATGCATCCAGTCACAAATGTAACTAGAGATTGCTTCCTGGTGTTGCTAACCGAGTTGTTAGCAAATGCTTCAGTGCGCTTTGTTTCTCTTTAAACAACCCTCTGAAATTCAAGTGCTTGCGAAACATCTTGCTTGATGCATTAAGTGCTAACAATCAACAAACTCTCCTACAATGTTTATGCCATAAAGGCCTATTAAGTAAAATCACCATACATTACAACATAACATACAATGATGCGATTTCTTGGAAAAATGATTTACTGTGACCACAGTTCAGACAGCGCATCATGTCTCATTGCTTTGCTACATTGTAACCGAGTCTTAATTTAATACAGACTGTAGTGGATTTTTCCCTCTGCGTATACATACAGTAGGTGGCAGCTGCTTTCTGTAGCATTTAAACATAACAAACCATCTGACATGCAGGAGCTGTAATTCTTTTGGTTGTTAAATTTCAAAGTAACTCAGCTGTATGGATTAGACAAGGACAACTGCCCCAGTCGTTTTTCTCTCATCCTCACATGATGCTCGAACAGTGAGCCAGGAGGGTTTGCAAGCAAGCACTTTACTATTTGACTCCAAATATGAGTTTATCAAAATTACAATCTGATTGGATTAACTAGATCTGCCACCATATGGCAAGTGGTCTGATAAGGATTGTAGAAGTGTTCGCATTCATCTTATAAACACATAATCATCTCAGCGCACATGTGCTTTCCTCGATGTCCCAGACCTGCCTGCCGAATTCCGGCACCTCAGGCATAAAAGCACATGTTTATCCCACTCACTCAGTATTTCATTCTATAGCATCACTTCAGAGAGGCCAGATGGCAGAAGCAGGATCCACCGTCCGGTCATCAGACATTGACGAAGAGATGAAAATAGGGTCAATCTCCTCACAGCGCTAGCACTGCCGAGTCGCGGCCGTCGATACGCCCCGAGATCAATGAAGACTTGCCAGAGGAGTCCTCTCATAACCTTAAATCACAGTTACTTCAAAGAGTCAGGGATGGTGCTGAAGATCCATGGAATGGGTTGAGAGGGGGGGACAGTGGCCCGGAGTGCCCTGGATCATCTTGTGTTATCTGCCCTGGTCAGCCTGACCTCCAGGATTGCTCACCCTCCAGTGTGCCGCACCATAAATTCACTCTGCACGCCGTTAACATTGCAAGGTTTCAGACTTCGGCGCACCAGTGTCCATAAAGTGTCCAAAGGAATGTTATTTGCTAATCAAGATCTTGCTGTTTATAAAGGTGGTAACACAGGGTAATTGGGTGATATGATCCCTATAAAGAGGCAGAAATTGAGAACATTTCATGCCTATTAGTGTTTACCCAAGCATGTATATGCCTCTAAAAACAAACAATGGCATTGGAATTGGTTTCAGTTTAAAATGTGCCATAGGAAAGAAATAGGAAAGAAGGAAATACATTATACAAGTGAGATGATTTTAATATTCATGTATTAATGTATATTCATGTATTTTGCAGGTGCAACAATCTGAGCAATTTATTGCATATTCATGCCATATTTTTTTAAGGATGTGTGATCCTATACTGAACTGAATCAAGATGAATCATGAGCCCATGATATTGGCATTGCTCTACCACATATACCAGTTATACCTCAATTGTAAATGAGATTAAGTTAAAGCAAATGGAGTCTTGACAAATCTCCCACATTGTATTTAACTACTCAGGTAAAGCAAATGGAGACTTTTTCCTCCAGAATTTCAGAGATTTGACAAATCTCCCACATTGTATTTAAATGCTCAGGTGCCAAGATACCAAAGTCGAACATTCCTCATATTCTTCTAAAACCAAACAATCTCAGCTAGTGTATGTTACAGGGCGGTTAAACGATTAATCGGAATTCATCGCATCTAGAATAAAAGTTTGTATTTACGTGACATATGTCTGTGTACTTTGCGTATTCATTTTGCATTTGTATTTTTAAACACATACAGATATATGTATGTATTTAGGAAATATGTGCACATATATATGTATATATAATTTAAATTATATATAAACATTTATTAATTTTTATATTTTTCTTTAAATATACATGTATGTGTATGTGTTTATAAAAACAAAATTAATATGCACAGTACACAGACATTTTATGTAAACACAAACTTTTATTCATTATCATGTATAATCATTAGCTCATTCATTTACTGTAAGCTACAGACTATCAGAAATTTTCAGAACATTTTTCTGAATATTTGTGCCAATTTCTTATTTTTGCTATTTTAATTTGCTCTTCACAAGTCAAAAAAACTGAGAGCTCTGTGATGTCTCCTGTGCTGTAGCCTTAAATGCATTGTAACTATTACACGATGTTAGGCTTGCTGGAAGAAAGTGTATATAGAAGAATAGCATGGACTACATTTTACTAGCGCACGACACACTTAAAATAATGGACAGAAAAGAAAGAAAAAAACACACAATTCAAAAGAAAAGGTAAACATCTATGGAAGATACACAAAACATCAACTACATAACCCCAGTGAAATCTACACATTCCAGCTACCATAAATCTCCGCTGGAGTCACGGAACCTAAACATTAAATAAAATCTCTACCTGCTTCTCATGACTTAGTGTGCGTGCATACATGCGTGTCTATGCATGACATAACGTGGGAAAACCCAAACAGAGATAGCGGCGCGAGCCTGTGACATACTCGCAGCAGGGCCGCTGGGCCCCTCTCCCCCTTAGAAGCCCAGATACTAATGACGACTGTTAACATTCCTCCTTTCAAACTCACATGTGTTCTGGCGCCCTGAAGAGAGCAGAGAAGAGTCTAGCACCACTGACAGGCAAGAGCTTTCTCACCTGTAGTCCAAAGCTGCACTGACCCTTTCTGCTGCTCAGAAGGCAAAGGTCAGCAGCACCTTTACAGCATTTTGGGTAATGCATGGTATGGTGTAGAGAGAGGTCAGTACAGGTCGGGCAACTTATTACAGTATATTGATGAATATTTTTTGCTTCCTGCTTTTCTCCAAAATCTAAGTCATTATTTATTTCTAATGATTGAAATTAAGTTTGATTTACAGGCAAAAGCACCTCAAAACATTTTGGCTGTAGATTGTACAGTTTGTTTTCACGCAAAGATCTGTAACATACAGTGCATTACATTAGGGTCAATTCAAAACTTTGAGGACATTTGAGTAAAATGTGCCACTTGACCTTACAAACCTTTTAATCTGAAGATATGTCCTTAAATGTCTGAAATTTGTTTTGCAGAAACAAATATAATTGTGTGTAAACATTCTTTTAAAACTTAAAACAGTAAATGAAAAAAGAGTTTAAACCTAAATAAAGGTTTTTATATTTGTTTTTCACTAAATAATGAAGCAAAAGCAGCCAATAAGAGGCCAGCAGAAATGGGAACGCTTTCAATGTTGTTAATAAACATTCAGGGTGTGGCCTAAAGAAGTTGGCTGCTAAACTGGCCAGAGTATATTTACACAAATTCAAGGCAAAGGTGACTATACTGATATACTAAAGCAGGGCTGGACCAAATGCGGCCCGTCAATCATCTTTACCTGGCCCGCCTTAACATTTCAAATAAGTGGAGAGACTTTAAGAACGGTGTGCTTTAAATGCACGTCCTCCTGAGACGCCACATCTTTAAAAGTCCAAAACGCTGCTACATTCAAAACGAAAGTAATTCCCGCGGCTCATAATGTTTTACGTCTTATAAAGCGATTTGATCGGTCAGTCCAAGAAACTTAATGTTATTTACAACGTTGTAATCAACAATGCATTGCGCAGCCACAGGCAATCGTTTTGCGCACGCGATAGGTCGTGTCCAAAACGCGTTTTGTGCCCTTGAAAGTAGGCTAACTGTAGGAAGGGTACACCACGTGAACGGTTGTCTCAGATAAGGGGGAAACGGTGTTGTTTTTATAACTGCATTCATTATGTATAACGGCTATATTTACGAAAAACAGCTGTTCATCTCCCCTCAGAACTCGCACTATGCAAAGGCTCCGCCCTATAAGTGCGTGGAGCACATGAATGGATTGAAATTCACCCGAAGATGTGATATAGCGTTCAGTTTCTTGCACAGATCAATTGACTCGCTTTATAAGACGCTAATTTAACGTCACAAGGGGCAGGGATTACTTTTGTGTTGAATGTATTTGCGTTTTTTACTTTTATTGATCTAACTTTAATTAATTCAACCAAATATCTTCAGAAATATCTTCTTGAAAAAACAATGCCACCCACATCTTGGATGTACTGGAGAACTGTGGGTGACTAAATTAGTAGCAATTTTTGGGTAATGCATTAAGGAATATAAAATACAGTTAAAAAGACAATATCCCTTTTAATTTCATATCACGAAAAGGCACAAATACTGGATGCAATATTTGTGTGCATGTTTTAATATATGGCCTATAAGTAACAGCAACAAAAACAGTATAAAAGGAAACAAAATAAATAACAGAAATACAAAATAACAGAAGAAATGAGGATATGGTAAAAAAAAACTGGCCCTATTTATACTTTTGGAGTCTGGCCCTCAAAGAAAAGTAGTTGAAGACCCCTGTACTAAAGTATCAAACGTTTTTATTTATTAAAATCTTCTGTAGTCACAACATTATTTATACAGTTCTATCTGTGCTATTCTATAGTTTTAATGAGTTTGTATTATTCTCAAAAATATGTATTACTTATTTATTGAAATGGAATTTGAAATAAGACGACAGGAGAGGAAATTTACTTTATTAAGATAAAAAATGTATAACATTTTGCATAACACCTAGTCTTATTAAGCGAATCTGAATATTCTATCAGCTTGGTTGATCAAACAAAAATGTCCTAATACAAATCTTTATAGGTGGCACTTTAAATATCTGTCTAGAAAACCTTTAATTTTCAAGACTTTTTAAACATTTAAAAAGTTTGGTTTTGTCAGGTCAATTTGAAAAGTTTATTATTATGATTATTATGATTATTATTGTTATTATTATTACTACTACTATCTATTGTGCTTTAATTAAAATTCAAACTTGCTGCTCAATTCAAATTTAACATATATTCATGAAATAAATTAGAATTGGCATAAAAGGCATTCTTAATTCAGTTCATAGTATTATATAATTTAACTTCACTGATCATGTTACCAGCATCACCCGGTCCTCAGAGGTGGGTAGTAACGCGCTACATTTACTTCGTTACATTTACTTGAGTAACATTTTGGAAAATATGTACTTTTTAAGTAAAATTAAAAGTGTGTAATTGTACTCTTACTTGAGTAAATTTGTAATAGAAAATCTGTACTTTTACTTCTTTACATAACTTACATTGCGTGACGTTCCTTCGTTCCTTCATTTTAAAATATGCTTTTTAAAACGCGTTGTTTATTTCAAGGTTGTCGTCTCTTTTTACAGGCATTCCCGAGTGATTGATTCTTTTGAGTCGATTCTTTTGAAAGCATTAATTGAACAATGGGCAAAACCACTTGAATTAGCTAATGAATCAGTTCAAATGATTTGTTCAGTTCGCAGCACGATCTGAATCATCTGAAGCAGGATTACTCACTCCCCCCAGCGCGAAACTTAAAAACACGCAGAACACAAAGAGCATTGGATGAAGTGGATATTAATATATCTATACAATCAAAACTGCAAATGTGTCATATTGTTTGCCAGCAAAGATAAATGCCCGCCATATGCGCGCACCCGCGCGACCTGTTCGTCAGACACAGCAACATGCGCGTTACCTGTCAGACACAGAGACGTGGGCTTGCAGAAATATACATGTGAAGAACAGAAGGAAGAAAACTTGTTGATGGGCGTGTGGTTCACTGTTTACTGTTTGTTTACAAGTAAGAGCGTTTCACAACACACGTGACACAACACGAGAAAACATGAGCTTTGTTCAAAAATGTGTATTTCATTTAAGAGAGCACTGCATATGCTCTAGATCATCTAAATGCTCTGAGTTTAGTTAATGCTTTAGTTTGACATGGTCTATTATTCTAAATAAGTTGTGTAAACTACATTGACATCAGGACTATAGATGAAATGTACAGAAATGCTTGTCTCTTCTGTGTTTGTCTATTCTTTAGTCTCTCTAGTATATTGCAAAGATATCCGCTTATGATAATTAAAAATATTGATTAAAATGTAATATTAAAACATTGGCGTTAATATTAATTTTATGTAGTAGGCCTATATAATCAGATACAAAGTAACTAGCTACTTGAGTAGTTTTTTCATTGCATACTTTTTTACTTTTACTCAAGTAATTTTTAAAATAGTGACTTTTACTTTTACTTGAGTAACAATTTCTCTAGTTACTTGTACTTTTACTTGAGTAAAGATTTTGGCTACTCTACCCACCTCTGCCGGTCCTGTAGATTCATCCTCTACAATATCAGGAATTTTAGGCCTTCCCTATCTGAGCATGCAACGCAGGTCCTAGTCCAGGCTCTTGTTCTGTCCAGACTGGACTACTACAATGCGCTACTGGCTGGACTTCCAGCTTGCACAACCAAACCTCTACAGATGATCCAGAATGCGGCGGCAAGAGTGGTCTTCAATGAACCGAAGAGAGCGCACGTCACTCTTCTGTTCACTAAGTTACATTGTCTCCCTATAGTCGCTCGAATCAAATTCAAGACTCTGCTCCTGGCCTATAAGACCACCACTGATTTGGCACCCCCATACCTTCACTCACTAATGCAGACTTCTATACCTGCCAGATCCCTACGCTCGGCAAATGAATGACGTCTTGTGGTGCCATCCCAAAAAGGTAAAAAAATCTCTCTCACGTAACTTCTCGGGATCGGTTCCACATTTATGGAATGATCTGCCCGCTGCTACATGATCAGCAGATTCTGTAGCCATCTTTAAGAACCATCTGAAAACACATCTCTTCCGTCAACACCTGACTGATCAGTTCTGACTTCTATTTCTTTTCTACTTTCAAAACAAACAAAAAAAAACCTTAGCTCTGTATACTGTGATAGGCTCAATTTTCTTTTATTGCACTTATGCTTTTTGTTGTCCTTATGTTGTTCCAATTGCTTCCATTGTTACCCTCATCTGTAAGTCGCTTTGGATAAAAGCGTCTGCTAAATGACTAAATGTAAATGTAAATGTATTATATTATTTATAATATACGTTATACTATACATATGTACTATTTCTATATTATTTACTATTTTCTTTAGGTATCACCCTGGTGGAGTATTGAAGGAATTCCTATCTCTTCTGGATTCTTATTGACTGAGTTTAGTACTATTACATTTTTGTCTACAAGAGTACTTTCAAATACTGTATTTATGATACATCTTCAGATTGTTATATTTTTTAGAAGACAAGAAACATTTCAGTCTGTAAGTTTAAATGATCCTACACTTTTAAACAACTTAAATGAATGCTCTAAATGCCGTTAGCATTCATTTTGCCATTTACTATCTGTTAGACCATGTTTGTACTTTCATATTTCATTAGTCAGCATACCATCAGATGGAGGTAATCTCCTCTTTAACTGAGGCCTCAGGCGCCGTGCCTCACGCCACATTTCTCTTTACCAGTGTTCGACTTTAAAAATACACCCCTGGTCTGAGACACGGCAAGTTTCAGACTAATGATCAATCACGGACTGGACGGCCGACTCCTAGGACTCAATTTGCTTGCGGCAAGAAGCGCTTTATCATAATTACTAATCAGCCACGTTCAGTGAGACAGAGAAAGAAGGATGAGAAACATTGAAGTCACTTTATATGCATAATCGTGTCACATTATAAAACAAAAACGTGTATCTCTGAATCCTTATTTCCAAATGACACGTGTATTTGCCCGGTTGCTGTTGTTCGTTTGTTGTGTGCAAGGAGGCAAAATGCGACAGAACGTGCAGCACCTCGGCAGACTGTGATCTCATGTCCATGTTGGCAAACAAGGGAGGCAGACAGGGCGTGACCTTTGACCCCTGCCTTGTGCCTTGTCAAACAATCCCTCCTGTGGGGAGTAATTACTGCACTGAGAGGCCTCTATTTTAACGTGCTGCAAGGGTTTTGCCGTCACACCCAGATTTAAATAGCATAGAGCTGTTTATAGAACACTGAGAGACTCACAAGAGGCTAATATGCATTATCTGCAAACACATACATGCACAAGTACACACACACATCTATTTCAAAGGAGCCTTATATTGTGTGTGTGAGGTATTGATATGCATGAATAAACAGTAATATATCGCTGCTGTTCTTCTGAAGCCTTGTATCTCCATGTTTCGTTATTTTTTGCCATGAATCATAATTATTAGTAACCCTTTATGTTTATCACTAGGTTTTGCAAATATCTAGCCAATAAAAAGTATTAGTGCCTGTCAACTTTAACAACACAGTATATAATCATTTAAAAAGCAGATTTGGAGATCCAAAGTTGAAGGACAGCGATGTTGTGTGTGTTTCTTTAACTACCCCCACTTTTATGCTACTTTTTATATCAGCTCTTTTTATTATCAGGTGTTATTATTTAGTATATGAAGGTCACACTGAAACTTAAAAGTGCTGTGTGTAATTTTTTGGAGGATCTATTGACATAAATGCAATATAATATACATAACTATGTCTTCAGAGGTGTAAAAAGACCTTACATAATGACGCGTTATGTTTTTATTACCTCAGAATGAGCTATTTCTAGCTACATGCACTGCCGGTGCGGGTTCCCTTTACATGAAATTTGCCTTGTTGTTTCTACAGTAAGCGAAGGACCAAAACTGGCCATTTCACAGAAACACCCATGTGTGTTTAATGTAATCCTACATTTTCATTAAACAAGCTTTTACATTAAACAAGTTTTTATGTGAGTGATTCACATTTAACTGACTGTGTGCATGTGTCTACGTGCACGTGCGCCTGTTTTGAGCGTATGTACAGCTAAGGTCAGATGTCTATTAATGGCACTGTGCATCTGCTCTTCACACAGGGCCATTAGAGCAATAAGCAATCCAGTTGTTGTTGTAAGCTCTAATAAATATGGCCATTTAGTCTGTGTGCCGAAGCTCGGCTCCCTGACACTCATTAATTTTGCCTGGGCCTCCTCTGATTCTCTGCCAGCAATGTTCCAAACTATTGCTTCCTGGAAAGCTGCATCCAAGAAAACTGAGCACCCTGAAATCGTCCACATTTTGCATTTCCGTGCTGATTTGTCTGTGAGTAAAATCAATTGAAGATGAAGTCTTAATGCACCAAAAATAAAGGATGTTCAGTTGAACTTCCACAGAGATTTACTAAAGCAACTCTGTCGGACAACGGCAAGCTGACAGGGAGTGCACATAAAGACCATTTAAAGCTGATAATATGGACTCTATACAGCAATTGACTCAAGTGTAGTCAATTAGCTGTGGTCAGAGCTAATGTGTGACAGAGTTAATGCACCATGAACAAAAGCTCCTCAAGCGCCCACTGGGCTTGGGTTAGAGAGTGACTGAGGGGCCCAAGTGCATCCAGCATGGACTCCCTCGCTGTAATCTGTTTTAGGAGAAACAAATGGACAAGATAAGTTAATTTGGCTTAGAGGCCACCCCTCCTAGAAAGGCCCCAGGGGCCGTGGGATGCTCAAAGAAAGGTCGGCTCCAAGACTCTCTGCCCTCTGATTCGGCACGTGTCTATACCACGCAGACGGTGCTGCTTGAAACTTTGTTACCGTAATGACCGAGCAAATGATCCACACAAGTAGCCACTTTTTAATTACTGTAAATTATTTGTTTCTTGTCTAAGATACAAAGATAAGAGAGCAGGTCTCTTGACAGCAGATAGACAGACAAAGATTGAGGACAGGTTCGTAGATAGTCTCATTATATTCAATTAGAGTTGCAGTAGCACCTGTTGCTCTAAACCACAGAGATTAAGATAGAGAGACTGTGTGTGGCTTGTGCATGTTAAGATCTCTGTCCCAGAGGGCAGTCAGCTGGCTGGGGGCAGATGTCAGCATTAGCCTCGATGACCAGCAGCACTTTCACCCTGACACACGTCCTGGGGATGGAAGGGGTCTCAGAAACACAACAAACCTGTATGTGTGCCCACTCAAACACTCACAGACACCTGGTGAGCAGGTTGACTTCAAATAATAGAACAACCGGACAGGTGTTACTTATTTTATTTACATGCATAAAATGACAAAAAAAAAATTGTAAACATGAGGAGCATCATTTAACACAGACTTAAGGGGCTGTTGCGAGGATCTATTATAGGTCAGACCACTGGGGCCAGAGTCCCGGGGCCTCTGACTACCAAGGGCCTCAAGCTGAGAGAAAATCAGAAACTGGCCACTACAGATGTAAAATTGTCATTATAACTATCAGGCAAATCTACAAAACATATATAAAAGGTTTAGAGGCTAAATATTATTTTTCAGTCATACAAATGCTGCAAATGCAATACAATAAACTTCAATCATCTGCTGTGCTAGCTGATCTCATTGCAATTAATTGTTACTCAGCGGGTAACTTTTCCAGAGAATCTCCTTGTCTATATTAAACAAATTACAAAAATCACAAGATGGAAAAAAAACCCACAATCCTTTACCACCCAAATAATAAGGAGCTTCATATCTCTATAACACAAACTGTGCCAATGTCATTGTAATAATAATTGCGCTGCATTGTGTAGTGAAAACATGGTCTTCAAACAGGTTTATAAGCCAATTAAACTTTGATTTTAATAGGCTAAGCCAAGATTTCATTCATATCTAGCAATGACCCTTGCCAACATTGTGTAATATCATCTATTCGCAAATGAGCAGATTATATGTGACCCAGTTTGTGAAAACCCAGCTAAAGTCATTTTTGTGATTTACAGTTTTCTACATGAAATTTCCATACATTATGTAAAGAACAATTTGTGAAAATAAAATGTTAATATCTTTAATACTGACTGAATAACATCATGTCAAAGATTGAAATCATATTGAAATTAATGGTTGAAATCAAATTTGATGCGCATTACCTCATAATTAGATTTTGAGACGTTACCCTGGTTTTCACAGACTGGGTCACGTATGATTTACAATAATGTAACAAGTTCTGTATGACGACAGTGTGGGGGCCAAACTGAATATAGACATGAGCGCTGTATACCAACCGGATAGAGATAGCAGAACACGCTCAAACAAAGCCTGACTCAGTTTTTCCCATGACATATCCGAGTGTTGAGCTAAGCCTGGTGATGTGAACATGTTTACCAGTGGAAATACTGAGAGATCCTGGTTTATCAATGCTATCTGTTGTTTCAGACTTATTTATTCAATGATACTGACAAAACCTTTGAATGGCAATGTAGCTCATTGACGTTGAGAGAGCGCAATGCAAAAAGGGACATTTTGTCTAAGATTCATCTTCAGTTATACGATCTAAAATGTTTACATCAAAGTAAAAAAAACTTCACAGTACGATGAAAATATTATAGCAGCTGTAAATAAATCATGTGATAAGATAAATCTGTAATTTGTAGGAAGATGTGCTGAAAGTGTTTATCTTGAGGTAGATTTGCCAAATCATTTTCCATTCCTTAACTTTTCTCTCTCTCCTAAATCTCTCTGGAGTCAAAGTTAGATTGTCCGCCTTTAGTTAAAGCTCGGAAACAGCTGGAACTCTGAGGTTTCGTCAACCAATAAAACCAGTTTCCTATCCACAAAAATATGTTTCTCTCACACAGCTCTGACCGACTCGCCCAAACCGCAGTACTCCCGAAATAAATCACCAACACACACCGGAGACAACTTTGCTGACCTTTGTCAAACTATACCAATCACTTCCCTAGACTCACCTCATCTAAATCACACATCTGTGTCAAATGTGTCACAATACACACACTACACGGCGAGGAGAGTGTAACGAGTGTGTTTTCTAAAGAAGCTGTGTATATGTGCGCTCCTGAGGGCCGCCGTAAATGGACTGTGCTTTGAGGTGGACTGTCAGAGCTCCTTATTGCCTCTCCTAATGAGTGCTCCGCTGCTGAAACGCCTGACAAATATATGAGGTGGAATGCATCCATATAATTTGCTCTAAAGATCACCCTTGTTTCCCAAAGACTGGAAACAATGAATAGGGCATTTTTTGTGGGAGTGTCGGGGTGTGCGAGGGGGGGGAGAGAGGTGAATTAATGAGTAAATTAAATAATCAAATGAATATCTTTAATCTCTCTTTAGTTGGAACAGATATTATAACGCAACCATTGAGGTAATGTCTCACTTCACTATCAGATGCTAATTCTAGTTTTTGATAATGCACTTCAAAAAATGATGTGCCGTCTGGAATAATGTTTAACAATATAAGAAATCCAGTTTA
This sequence comes from Triplophysa rosa, assembly GCF_024868665.1. Taxonomy (NCBI): domain Eukaryota; kingdom Metazoa; phylum Chordata; class Actinopteri; order Cypriniformes; family Nemacheilidae; genus Triplophysa; species Triplophysa rosa. Next base: position 21,564,937 of record NC_079893.1, on the reverse strand, counting down.
CAACCGCACATCACAGGGTTCAGAGCTTTCGTCATTGACCCTCACATGCCCAAACAAACAGATGATTTCATGCTTCCAATGTTACTAGTAAGACTGGCAGAGAAACATGTCCAGATAAGACCTGTTTTTTAATTCATTAGTTCATTTCAAAAGCATGCCATAATGCCTAAAATTATTATTGTGATGGTTTATATTACCCATTAAAGTCATGTGGATATAAAACTGTTGTGAACATAATACAATGTTATGTCTAAGTGTGCATTTCCACAACAAGTGTGATGTGTCCTAAAGCTACACGGCCTTGTTTTTACAGCACAGTTATTGCTGCTGTTGGGTCCATTAAGCAAACTGCGGAGTAAAATGAAAACTGCGGCCTTGAATCAGAGCACTGTCTCCTCTAATAGAGAGATGAAGGAATGAGGTCGGGAAGTCTCCATAAAAACAGTTTTATGGGTTTTCTTTAAGGCTCTCACTGAACTCTGATCAGCCACCTTCTGCAATTTCATTTCCACGGAAAAAGAGACAGAAAGGACAGGAAATGGTGTAATGTAGCCCTAAAATGACTGCCACTTAGTCTATTACTCGGTTAAACACCCATCTCTCTCATCTACGCCCATCACCGTTTTAGTCGCACAAACTCAAGGCCACACTAAATATAAAGTTTTGATATAATCTTACAAAATCTTTTATGTAGGGTAATTGCAGCAATGTACGTAGCTGAAGTGCACACATAAAGACAGATTACGTTCTCTTTTGGGACACCCAAAAATGAAAATGATGTCATCATTTACTCACCCTCAGTTCTAAACCTGTATAAATTGCTTTGTTCTGTTGAACACAAAGAAAGATATTTGGAAAAATGTTAGCAACTGAGATTTCTGGGACATCATTGACTACTTCTGTGTCATCTACTTTGACAAGAAGTGTTCCAAGACTTGCTGCCATGATATTGCTAATTTTTGTTTTGTATTTGCTTTTTGATCATTGGTTTTGTAAATCACACATACTTGTACACAGGGATTTCTAGAATGATATATTACCCTGTAGCTAATTTTTAATTGGTTAAAATGATGGTTACTACTCACCGTATATATTAAATCTAGACTAAAGACGCATCTTTTTAATCTTGCATACACTACTCTTCCATAATATAAATCTTCAGAGGGTTTAGGCTGCATTAGTTAGATCAACCGGAACCAAAAACACAACTGATGTACTTGTTGCATCAAAGAGTACAGAACAGTACTCTACTCTCAGCCAGTCTTGTCTCATTGTTCCAAGGTTACCACAGCGAGCAGGATGCAGTTCATGGCCTGACCTGATGGTAGAGCGGAGAATGGGAAGTGGGGACCTGACAAGAGCTGAGATGATAGAGCTGGATAAAGAAGGACGCGGTCTCTTGACATGTCTTCACCACAAAACTTCAAATGCTATTAGATTATTAATGATAATCTTAAACTACAATTTATTTTATTATTAAGTTTATTTATTTTATTTAGCCTTGTTGTGCAAGTTCTCTGGAGCTTGTGCAGAGGCAGCAGCTTTTGCCAGAGGGGAACTGGAATCCCCTGGTTGGGCCTGGGTTCTCCTGAGGTTTTTTTTCTCGATTAGAGTTTTGGGTTCCTCGCCACCGTTTGCATACTGTTTTTGCACTATCTGCCTGACCGGGGGGGCTGCTTTAGAATTTTAAAGTTTTACTTAATTAATATTGCATATAGGAATTTATAGTCTGTTATATTTGACCTGTGCTTCTCTCTCCTTTATCCTAAATGTGTGCTCTCACTGAGTGTGTGTGTGTGTGCGTACTTGTCTGTGTACGTACGTGCGTGTGTGTGTGTTGTGTGTGTGTGCGTGCGCATCCGTGTGTGTGTGTGTGTCTCTATGTCTATGTGTGTTAGTACGTGTGCATATTGTGTGTGTGGAGTGTTTTGTATGTGGGTATGTCTGTCTTCTGTGTTTTCAACCTTTTCTTGTTTTTGCAGGTACAACTTTAATTATTTTGCTTATAGTCAATATGTCTCATGTACAGCTGCTTTGTAACAATGAAAATTGTAAAAGCGCTATATAAATAAAGTTGAGTTGAGTTGAGTTGAGTATATATTACAAAATTCTATGCACTTCCATATTTTACATATATATTTTAAAATTAAAAGAAGTAAGCATTCAGAGGCATTGTCTATAATGACTACATCATGAGTAATCACCAAGGTTCTTCTTCTGGAGGAGTGAGATATGATTAGTGAACTGAGATATTGGGAAGGAACGCATGCTCTCATTATTCTGGTGCCAAGGTTTCTCAATTAGTTTTGCAGAACATGTTGAGCTTGTTTGTTCTGTTTTTTGGTTCTTCACTAATTGGTCTCAAAGTTGAAAAGATTGCTAATCCTTTCAATAGCCTCCTCCAAACATTATCAGTGGGCTTTCAACCAACGTAAAGGCATTTGCCTCCACGGGTCATACTTTTTACATGAACTCATAAGAGACTCATGGGTATTAGATATAATTTGTATGATTTTTATAAGAGAAACTTAGTGACACAGCAGCTGTAAATGAGTGTGCTGGTGAGAAAGGAGGACCAGAGAAACATTCTTCTGCTATCTGCAAAGATGTCTATCTAACAAACCACAAATGGACCTATAGCTTTTAAACAGTTCCTTATAATGTATTAAGAAGTTTGGACAATCTGCTTGTATTTCACAAAGAAATTACAACATATTTTTGGGTGAATTATGCCTTTTAGCTGCATTGTTAATTTTATACGCAAGTTTAGTCAAAGAGAACTGAGTTGAGTTTGACCAACATGTGGGCCTAGCAAAAAAAGGTTGAATCAGCAAGTTCGCAAAGACAAACCCCCTGGTATTTTCCCTATCTTTAATTGCTTTCAAAATATGCTCTTGTCTGCGAAGATTGAGCAGGTTGTCGGTTGGTGATATGTAAAGAAGATGGCAGTTCGAGTGATTGTGTGGGTGCAATTATCCCTAATGGTAACTTCCGGACCCATTCTGAAGAATGTGTGTTCTTCAGAGTGTGTGTTTGTCTGAAGTCAAAGAAACAGCAGCTTTCAGCTATTAGGCTAGTGTTTTTCAGCCCTGGATTAGACCTGGATTTTTGTTAGCCAATTTAGGCCATGACCTGACTCACTGGCAGCTTGGGCGGCTGTTCTGGTTAGAGTATTATTTCTGTGAACATTTGCATAGCCTACTGTAAATGTTGCAGGCATGCAGAATCAAAAGATGATTGTGATTTCAATCATTTACATCATGCGTGTTAGGAAATATTGTTTGGACTTTTATTTAGGTCCTCCATATCCATTGTGCATTCTAAGAATGGTATTGCCTATTACCAGTGACATATCATGATGCAATTAATGGGATGGATGACAAGAAAAAATGAGGTAGGAGAGTGTTGGTGGAGAATGATGGAGGTTTACTGGAGTTGGTGTGGTAGAGTTAGAGTGTTCATTATCACTCTGTTAGTGATTTGATTGACAGTTGTGGATAGCTTTATCAGTCTGGCTCCACTGAGGACTTTGTCTCAGCATTGTTTGGCTCTAAGGCGTCTAGGAATAGAGAAAGTGAGAGAGAGAGAGAAAAAAGGATTTACAAAGTCGCGACTGTGGGAACCAAAGACACGTTGATAATATAGAGTAGTTCACAGTTAACAATAATCTATATTTTGCAACAAACACCATCACACCGCTATATTGTCATGCAAGGGCAATACTAGCATAGTACAAGACATTTTGTAAACAAATCAGTTTTTAAACAGGCAGTAACTTCACGAACCATAATAAAACTAATTAATTTGGAAACAACTTTTTGTACAGTTTCAAAGTTGATGTAGTTACTGTGTTTTCCCTTTGTATGGTGGTGCAGTCGTTTTGACTGGTTTATGCATATTCGACACATTTCTTAAATTCAATACATCCAATAATATTGTACAATAAATATGTTATGATTTTCATTTGGTGGCATCTGAGGTCTCATTTTCGACAGAAAGAGTGGAACATGTGGGTTGTGGTACGATGGGCGGAGGCTCGTATTTGAGGAATAAATGTAAAATTTCAGTTGACATCACAAGCAAGGCTCACCAAAAGGGGCCATCCTTTTTCATTTTTTTCTGTCTGTCTGCCAGGAAAGAGTGAGAAGAATGTTCAAGCGCAAATTAGCTATCCCGTCTGTCTGGTGACACATGTACTTGTCTATACACAAGCGATTTACAGTGAGCCTTGGGCTACAAAGCAGCAAGCTACAGTATGAATGGCAGATAATAATAAGGTACTTGGATTTTCAATGGACTCTCAACAGAAGATTTATCATATAGTATCTGTAAACTTTATTATTCACTCTGTTGGTCATCCATCTTGTCTGTTTAAACAGAATTGAAACGTTTTTCATTAAAATGGCTTTGATAGGAACTAAACATCATGTCTTCTGAGTTAAAGAGCCACGAAAAGCCTGCAGATTTAAACAAATCACGTATTCTCCTCCAGAGCGGCCTCTGACTCATAATTGTCTGAGCAGCCCATTGTGGACACTGGGTCCTAATTAGTTCTGCTGGCACAGGCCTGCTGAGTGAGGGTCACAGAATAATTGGATTTTTTACTGAACTGTATGTGGCTGGCGGGGACGGACGGGACCACCAAGAGTCACACTTGCCACTGTTGGAAAAGCACCCCAAAAATAGTGTTGGGAAGTATTCGTATTTATTGAGGGCATTCATTATACACAGAAGTCAAACCAAATCCTTTAGATCAGTGGTCACCAACCCTGCTCCTGGAGATCGACCGTCCTGCAGACTGCAGCTCCAACCCTGCTTCAGCACACCTGTCTGTAATTATCAAGCAAACCTGAACACCTTGATTAGATAGTTCAGGTGTGTTTGATTGGGGTTGGAGCTGAAATCTTCAGGACGGTCGATCTCCAGGAGCAGGGTTGGTGACCACTGCTTTAGATGAAGCCACTACCCCTTGCATGAGGAATTTAATTCACATTTTAGTACATATTACATTGATTTAAAGACTGTTGATGACAGTTTTTGATTCCATCCTATGAATATCTCTGATCCTTGAATATTCTCTACCTAGCACAAACCATAGTTTTAACATAGAAATAATTTTTTTATGTATTTTATTACTTTTTCCGCTGAAATTCTCATTACCGTAACACGTCCTGATTTGTCTGAGAGCATTATATGTAATAATTTAAACTAGGTAACATTAAAGTATTCAGGGGAAAAAATATATTTTAAAAATATATAATTGATATTCTCAAATTACAAAAAATGTCACAAAGATTAATTACAGAATATTCATGTATAATACTGAAAGAATAGTGGAAAAAATAAGTGTCCATAACTGATGTTTTTTATCTTCCGTAACATTTTTACAGGACTGTTTACACGCACACAAAGATATTTACATTAAGTTTGATTTTATGTGAAAAAACACATCTACAAGTACCTTTCAAATGACTAACAGGTTAACAGATTACTTTATATTGCTCTAGTTAAAAAGCTTAATATTCTCTTGTCTCGCTGTTTACACGACTTTTGCATTCTCATTACCGATACAGGTAGTTTTCCGCATTTACATTTTATTACATATATATAATTTTCTATTAAAATATTCTTCATTAATGTCTAAGTATGTATGATTAATAAAAACTTGCTTAGGCATCATGGTTTTGCTTTTTTTAGCAAGACATGGTTACGGTTATTAAAATGGTTACGGTATTGAGAATTTTTAGACCTTTTCGTAAAATCTATTTACATTTAGTCATTTAGCAGACGCTTTTATCCAAAGCGACTTACAGTAAGTTCAGGGAGCAATAAAGCGATATGTCATACAGGAGAAATAATACAATAGGTGCTAATACAAAGTTACTAGTTTCCACAAAAGCCAGAACAATACCTGTTGAGAGAAAGAGAGAGGGTTAGTTTATTTTCAAGTATTCACAGAAGAGATAGGTTTTAATATTAGAATAATAATATTAATATTTAATATCAGAATTGAAAGGTACCTCAAGTGCTCACCGTTAACTTCAACCTATCCTACTGACTCATATCGAATGTGCTTAGTAAAAATGCTTGTCAACAGACAATTCCACAGGGCTCTCAAAATCTATTTCATAGGAGTGTGTGTCTGCCAACTGATAATTTGGAAGTATATAAAATCCTGGATTGAATAGAGCCTGTCATGTGTTCCCAAAGATCTCTACCTCATTGCTTATCTCTCCCTCTTTCTGTCTTCCTCAGACCCCTGTGGACTTATCAGGCCCTGAGGCACCCATAATTTAGACTCTGGCCTGACAGTACAGCTCAGTGGGGCAGCTGACCGCGCAGACAGCATAGAGCATAATCTTTCTTTCTCCTCTCTTTTTCTCTTCCTCTCTCTCAGGGCTCTTTCTCTTTCACTCAGCCCATCCGCTGCGCTTCTGAACTGTCAGCTGTGGGCTGATAAGAGCTGATCGATGGCAAGCGCTCTGGCTCCGTTGTGACCCAGCCCAGCGAAGGGTTCAGTGCTCAGACAGGGCAGAAGGCTAAAAGGCTCCAGCAAGCCAGAGGACTACAGATTGACCTCTGGTGCACATCCCATATACAGTACACATGCCTTGTGTTTTTAAGATAGCATTAGCATTTTGTGACACAGAGAAGCTGATAGAACTAAAAAAAGTTAACATTTTGACAATACGTGTAAGGAATGTTTTAAATACTTACACATATTTGAGGAGAGTGTAAGGATGCTAAATTTGTGAGAAATTGTATGGAAACAAAACGAATAAATAAATATTCTCCAAAGGGTTTAGATTGGCATGAGTTTTTGAAGCCTTTCTGGTGAAAGCCATCCATAAAGCCATTAGAACAAGGTTATGATGGATGACATGGTTAAAAGAGAGCGAACACCATATTTGGAGACAAAAAGATAAAATGGTAACCTTGTTCCCTCCGAGATTGAACATTCCACAGTTGTAATAAAATGTGCGGGTGATAGTCACAGGACCGCTCGTCATATACAAAAATAAATCAGCCAGCAGGTATGTAAACAGTCTCGGACGTTTTTTTTCCATGTTGAGCTTTGCCGATTATAGGTTGACTTCCCTTTGGAGCAGGTTGTTTCCTCTGACACTCAACGATTAGATTGTATCACCTGCAAGATTTATCTGGTTTACTGTAGTTATAACTCGTTGTGCCAGCTTTGAGCCCTGCTGACTGCTCAGTGTTGTCTTTGCAGTGCTGATTTATGGCACAGTTCGTTTCAGGGAAAAATTGCAAACGGAGAAGTCATTTCAAGGGATTTTTAGGTGAAACTGAGTGTGGAATCATCTCTGTAAGCCAAACAAAGAGCCAACAAATCTTCTATTTTTCCTTTTTATTGTTAGTGCAAACCGTAAATAACTGTTGTAGTTAACACATTCAGTAGTATATTAAATATTTAATAGTAAGTTACGAGAGGCCGAGCTGTACTGTAAATGCAGTCATGAAGTATCTGCAACCCATTCAGCCATGACTATGGCATGGTCTTGAGTGTCTTACTGCTTTTATAAAATTGTTACTACTCTATACAATTATTATTATTATTATAGTTATTATTAAAACATTATTTTGTTGTGAATTATCTTGCAATGTCATTTAAACATTTACATACTTATAAGTAAATGTATATAAGTATACATACTTAACATATATACATCGATCAAATTAAACTATATCTGGTTTAATGCTAAATGGATACTTCAGTCTTCAGATGGGGCCGTGGGAGTGATTGTTATCATTAATGATTCAGTACTGAGACAGATGATGCATAAAGAAATATCTGTAACACTTTACAGTAAGGTTGTATTTGGTTACATAAATGCATCAACATGACATGACAATAAACAAATAAAAACATCAGATTTTTAGCATGTATTAATCCTTGTTAATGTTAGTTAATGTCAATACAATTATTCATGTTAGTTCATTGTGCATGTTAACAGTTAAGTTTGTATTTAGAAAATGTTTTAGTAAATGCTGAAATTAACATGTACTAAGATTAATAAATGCTGTAGAAGTATTGTTTATTGTTAGTTCATGTTAGCTAATGCATTAAGTAATTGTTAAACAAATACGACCTTAGTGTAAAGTGTTACCAAAATATTATGCATTGGTACCAAGCAAGAAGCTCTCTGTTGCATCAAAGACGATAAAGGGACAGACAGTAAGAGAAAAAAAAACATAAAAAGTAAGAGAGAGCAATGGACAGCTGAAGTGGATTTTTCCATTTCTAGTGGCTCTTTGGTAAAATGAAAGTGACAAACAGCTGCTTACACTTGGCAGGCGAGCGGGCTCTTCACAGCTGTTTCAAAATAAACAGAAATGGAGACCCTTATAAAGTTTACATTCCATACCAAACTCTCCCTTTAATTATTTTGCGATCCATCCGTTGAGCACTTTTTATCAATGGGATGTTTATGCCCCCAATAGATTAAACTGAACGCATGTTTAACACAGATAAGTACTTACTTTTAGCTGAACTGCTTTTAAAGCTAATTTTGGTTTGGGTGCAATCCCGCAAATGGCAACATTTACAAATTCGCTGAGTGCATGGCTGAATGCAACCGATGAATTGAGGCATACAGACCCTTCATGGGGCTGCCGAGTTCACAAATGAGGGATAAAGTGTGGAAACAAAGAAAGAAAAAGATGTCAAGTAAAACTTGAATGCACTCATAAATATCAGATGACAAATTATAAATGAATCCGCTCAGGTCGCTGCCTATTCATGTGTGTTTATTGAAAAGCAAATGTTTGAATAGATGTAAGAATTGTGTAGTATAAACAATGGAGCAGCCAGGGGAAAAATGATGGGCTCACATGACAGGTATTGGTGTAGTGTTTATGAAAGACCACGTATGAGTGTTGGACTGACTATCCACTGACAAAACACTGTTTGCCCTCAGGGGGCCCATAGTAGGATGGAGCCTTATTAGAAATCCTGGTAGTGATACCAAATTATGCCACCATCCCAAATCTGAACTCTTTTGTTGTATGCCTTGACCATGCACAAAATGGAAACTTTTTACCATAATAAAAAACATTTTTATGCCTGTTAGCTGGTAATGGACTTTCTTGTCCTGGTAGCAGGAGCATGTTTTGAATTCTGCAATGCGTATGCTGACATCCTCTATATGGTAAAAGCATATATTTATATATCAACAGTCACAACATATATCAACAGAGTTTTAGCTCAGAAACACTTGCTGCCAAGTCAACAGAGAGTTAAAAAAGGAGGGTGTTAGGGCGTCTTACTCGGATTATTTACCCCAAACTTTCACCTCAGTTTAACTTGAACTGTCTTGCCTGTGATTTATCGTGAGATGTTGAACTATGCAGCGCAGGCCGACTTATAGGAATGTTGTTGATGTTGCACCTCGCTGAAAGACTTCCTCTCTCTTGCTAAAAAAAGTCTATTTAAGCCAATGGATGCACGGTGATGCATAACCTACTACCTGCCTATGGATGTTTTCTTTCAGAAAAAAGATATATGAATCTGATTAACTTTTTAAACAAGCAATATGTAAAAACACTATATTTAAAAGAAAAAAATGCATTCCTTTTCATTTGGTTGGTAGTTTTTCGAGCTTGTGGGCTCATTTTGTGCTCTCATCTAGTTAGAGCAAGATTGTAAAAAGTACTGTTGTTGACTAGGTAGTTGTTCCTAGAAGAAGTTGCGCAATATCTAATAGTCACTTTGACAAAAATGCAGACATTAAATAAAGAAGATACTGCATATACATTTGAGGTTTGAAGTTTGAGGATGCTCTGGTGAATATGAGGTAGCCAACATTAAGGACAAAAGTTGCTTTGTCACATGGCTCACATTGAAGAACAACGACAATATAGTTCAGCATTCTCCTTCTCCCATATTTAGTTATGAGACTTGTTTTGTACCTGAAATAACAAGGACTAACACTTACAATATGTCACTATAGAACCTTCCGGGTCTCGAATTGTTAGCGAAGGTACACATCTGGAAACACTTCGCACGTTCCAGACTAGTCAAAGGTGAGAACCAAGGTCTGAGCATCAACTTTAAAAAGAACGTAACCAAGTAAGATTTCCCACAGTACTAGACACGGCAAAGTAATGACCAATTACATTATTACTCAACCCCCATTCATTAATATTACACATTGATAGATTTAGCATGGTGGCAAACATACAACTATAGATCATAAATGTAGCAAAAGATCCTTTAGATGAGTTACTGTAAGATGAATGCACATGAATTTATGTTCGGTATACTTAGTATTTAGAAAAAGTAATCTTTTGAATTTAAAATTAATAACGTAACATTTCTCAAAAGATTTCTCAGATGTTCTTGGCCCCATGACTTGAAATATTTCATATGGCGTCTTTCTTGCTGACTTGGCATTTGTTAGGTGGAACATGAATCAAGTAAAAAGCAATGTTTCAAGTCCACATAAAAATCAAATGAAGAAGGTTCACATAGAGAAACATTCAGTGGTTCCATTAAGTCTTCCTGAACCTGAACCTTATAACATAAAAGTATAAGCAAATTTAACTTTTTAGGCAAAGTTGGCAATAATTATTTTATTTTTCCACCCAAATAAAAAAGTGATTTGTTACTATAATTTGTTTTAAGAAAGATCTGCTACATCTGCTTCTACGTCTCAAGTAGCTTATTCTGTTGTGCTATTTGCTATTTTGCAGTATGCAACGTAAATACAGACAAATACTTTGTGTTTACCCAATATCAGTCATGGGCATGCATGTTAACTGCGGTATTATATAAATAGAAACAATCTACTAAAATTGTAAGGCAGCTGTTTAAGTCGAGCACTTTTATGGTTTCACATCAGCGCACTTAACAAGCCACGACCAGAAGACAAAACACAGCGTCTCTTTTCATTATCGTTCCACTATACATCAGTTTCTCTGCTGCTCACTTTGTACTTATTCTTCATCCAAACAATAGAAATGTGCTAATCATGACCTCTGCATAAAATTATTCATAACTTTAGTCACGAAAGATGGCGAAAAGTAGAGAAAGTACACAATAACTTTGCACTTGAGGCAACTTTTGGTGGGATGGGAGGTGTGCTAATTCTTAAATAATATAATACATAATAATATAACTTACACACTGGGCTCAAATGAGAGAGGTTTGTAAAATCTAACCATTATTCTCCTCCAGAGTTGGTGTGAAAGATCTAAATGTAAAAATCCAATCGTAAAGATATATATTTTTTATTTGTCAATAAGCTTATAAGCTGTCCTTCTGAAACCTTGTATCACCATTTTTTGCTATTTTTTATTTTTGCCATAAATTATTATTATTAGTCACCCTTTATGTTTGTCCCTGGGTTTTGCAAATATTTAACCAATAAAAAGTATTAAAGGGGTCATACGGCAGAAGTATGTGTTTTTCTGTGTTTTTGGTGTGTTACAAGTTGCCCATGCATGTATTAGACACGTAAAATTGCACAAATGAAAGTGTGGGAACAAAAGATGCATTCTATCTAAAAGCGAATGCTCACCCAGACTTGCCTGAAATGCCTCGTGTAACCACACCCTGGCGAATCTACGTAACTTCGTAACAAGATTTGACTAAGACCGCCCAAATCTACACATAGTTAAGGTGGGCGTAATTGTAAATCTCATTGTATCGCCTGTCAGTACAATTGCTTTGGAACCTGATGTTCCGAATATGGTAAGAGGCGTTACATTTCCATGAAATGCTTGCAGTATTCGACCAATCACTACGCACTGGTGAACTGGCCAATCATAGCACACCTCGCTTTTCAGAGCGATGAGCTTTGTAAAAAATCAGCGCGTTTCAGAGAGGCGGGGCAAACAGGAGATACAAACATGCACGGTATGTGGAAAATACAGCGTTTTTCAACTTTAAATGGTGTATACACATTGCGTTACATCTAAAACAAACAATAATATTTGTTTTAGCCGTGCAATATGACTCCTTTAAAAAGTGCTTGTCAACTTTGACAACACACTATGCAATCATTGAAAAATTTCAGAGTTTTGTCCATTTCCTGAAAAAAAGCAAATTTGGACATACAAGTTTTCAGAAGGAGAGCGACGATATATAAAAAAAGACAAATCTCAATAAAATCTGCATTTAGCAAACACTTTTATCCCAACATTTGTCAATATGTCTGTTCCCTGTGAATCAAACATTTGTGTCATTAATGCAATGCCCTACCAACTGAGCTACATGAACATCACAAAGCATCATGCTTGCAAAACAGTATGAACAATGAGCTTTAACATGGAAGTCAGATATGGTCATTTAATCTGTATGCCCTCTCTGCCCTCACTCCTGCTGAAATGCCCTGCTGAAATGCCCCACTGTACTGTACATGAACGTGTTATAGATGACGTGTCCACATACACACATGTTGAGTTTATGCTTTTCTGCAAGACAAATCCAACAACACTTTTAAAAACCATCATTTTAAAATGCTCTTTAGACCAAACTGACATCACTGTCATCATAGATGCTTTAGACAGGTCTCAATTAGCATTGCCTAATCAATTGTGCCTAAGTGCTAACATGGACAAAGTGGCTAATTTGACAGCATCTGTGTTAAAAATTACACCTTGTGTTTGTGAAGCAGTTAGCGAGTGCACTGGAGCCTATTTAACACATCGCAATGTGTCAAAATGAATACCTCGTCCCTCCCTCTCCCTCTGTAACCTTTCTCTACGCTCTGTCGCTCTATCATCATCCACTTCTGGAGGTTGAGCCAGTGTCATGAGCACAGCAATGCCTTTGAAAGTCAGTTTATGGGTTTACAGTGCTCTCCCGGCATGTGGCTGAACAGCAGGACTCTGCTAACGGCCACAGCAGGAGCTAGAGACCCCAATGTAGCCCTGCTGAGAGCCAGAGGACAGCTTAGTGATACAATAATAATGAGTCAGGTCTCCATAGTAAACCAAAGATCCACAGAAGCTACAAGTTTGGGTATAGACAGCCAATACCAGAAAAAAATAAGGTCCTCATGGCGTTGCTAACTTGGTTATGATTCATTTGGGATAAACAGAAAGATGCAAGAGGCTCAAACAGAGTTTGGAAGCTCTCACAAAGGGAGAGCGAGGGGGAGGCCCCTCAAGAGCGACTGGGCCGTTAGGATAAGTCTACGGCCTCCAGTCGGCCTCTTATCCAGATAACAAGGCAGAGACAGGCTCGCAGATCAAGAGCCATTATCAGGGACTCTTCCTGGGCAGCAGAGCATTAAAGTCCCACACAGGCTCTCTCTCAACCCGATTGGGACCACAGCCAGAGACCAACAGGAGGGAGATGAACCTCAACATAAGCGCTAGTGTTGAAAATTCTCTCGAAAATATTGAACAAAGATTCATATAAGGATGCAGACCTTGGCTTGTGCGTTTAAGGGTTTTCATGGATAGGACTGGATGTCCTTTGGTGTCTGTCTGAGGTCACTTAATGGTTACTGCACCCTGTACTGGATGTGGGTTGACATCTAGTGATCTGTTCCTTGAACACAAATTCTTGCCGAATTTTTAAGGTTTAAGCATTCCATCATTATTTTAAATGAGAACCAGGCGGTGAACCGATGCAGAGGGTGCGAGTGGCAGACAACAGCTCCAGGCTAAAATCTCTCGTCTATGTGGAAGCTCCACAGAATGGCAGGAATATGCACACGTCTAGTAGCCACGGCATCACATGACTCTATCACTGCATCTGTAAAACCGAGTTACTACCCATTTTTTTACAATATGATTTAAGACAGATCTAATGTACAATACAAGCGGAATGTGACTTTTGAAACTTGCTGAGCTTGCTCATTGGCAATCTCATCCATTATTCCCCTCAGCATGAGCAGAACACATATACGTACACACACACGCACCAAGGTGATGCGGGTGGGGTGACGGGGGTATTAAAAGATTAAAGGTTCTAGTTTTACTACAGTATATATATTTATGTTGCGTAGTGAGACGCGAGATGCAATGGCACTGTGAAGTCAGTGTCCTGTTACTGTTTTTCGTCGTCGTTTTCAATTTGTTATACTGAGCCTCAGGTTCTGGAGGGCAGGGAACATTTGTCATGCAGTCCTTTGCCTTAAAAGCCATCTGTGCAGAGGCTAATTCATTTCCTCTCTCGGCCGACTGCTCCTCTATAAACCCCCACCAAATAAGTCATTAGAAATAAAGTCATCATAAAACCGCTTGAGCAAGAAGAACACGGCGGCCTCTCAGCCTGGGCACAAAACAACACTTAAACATCATGGGAGCCCTGCACTTATAGTGATCGCTCGGCGCCAGAGAGAAAGAGAGACATGTTGTGGCGGTATTACGAAGGCTTATGCCTTCAATACTGCCTTTGATTTTTAGGCTTGGATCTTCCCATACCATATTTCCGCATTCACCCAATGAGGCTGACATGCATTCACCTAGATCATCACATGTATAGCTATATGAATCACTGCTGTATACAACATGTACGGTATTCATGTATCTATATGGGTCTCTCAGCTTGAATTGGATAGTGTTCTGAGAACAGAAGTTTTAATAAATCAAGGGGCGCCGAGGTTTAAAGCAGCATTTTGGAAAGTGCCCGAGTATTTTGCGCTCTTGCTGTGGATGAGCAATACATCCTGTCTGGGTCCGAGTTGCAAAATGCTTCATCTCATCTTTTGGCAGGCAAATAAAGGAGAGTCGCTAGTGACAGACTCATTCTCATTTCTCTTGCTATGACTAAATTATTTATGACAGGAATACACTCAAAAGCACCAGTGTCAGCCATTGGCATCATGTGTGTCAAACTACATAAGATAGATATCCATATAGAATATCATAATATCTTTGTTTATTCACATGTTTAGATATATTTGCAGCATTTTATCAATAATGGGACTGAAGTCTGTAGATCAAAGGAACCCTCAATGAGGTCTTTAATGTTATATCGAAGGCATGCATTAGACCTACTGTATGTTTGGGTCTCCACATGGAACATTACAAAAAGTTTGGAATACCTCAAATGAGTTTTAATGCAAGAGGTCACATTTTCCTCCCTAACCTCTAAAAATTTCCAAACAAACAGGCGCTTATCAGTTATCGTGAATTAAAACATGGCCATCCATCTCCAAGATAGAAAGGAACTCTTCATCCAGAGACTTGTAGCAGATGACTCCAGCCCTCCAAGGATAGAAAAGTTCAGAGAGAGAGACAAAAGAAGGAAGGATAAGACTCCCTCTTAGTCCTCAAATGATGGGCCGCCTTGTTTACAAGTTGGACAAGTCGGCTATGTCACTACGCCAAAACCCAGCGCGCCGGTTTATCTGAGAAACATTCTTCAAACAGCTCCCTGAACTTCCATGTGAATATAAACATGCTCAGGAGTAGAACCTCTGGTAATTGAACTCTGAACATCTTTTGGATAGTTAACGTCCAAAGGTCTCATCAGCAAAAGAAACTGAATCTGATCACAGCCAAACAGTTTTTATATATTTGATTCAGTCTCTGTGTAACCAGAGCTGATCCAGTTTTGCTGACATTCTTTTTTACATTTATCATTATAATGAAATATGTTCCCCCATAACTGCTTACAGTCATCTTTGTTTTTTTAAATAGACAAGTATAGCTGTAAATTACTTCTACAAATATATAAATGTGGTAACATCAGCTTTCTAAATCTGATATGATTAACTACTGTATATATATAATATGACAGGTCCCCATCGTACCTACAGTGAATAACTTCAAAAATGCTTTTAGTTGCAAATCAGCCACAATGTGCAAAGAATTGGTGGAACAAGACTAAATTTCAGACATTGTTTCAACACGGAGTGGTCTCTTGTTGCTGTTATGAAATTTTACTACATTCTTAAAGGGTCAGTCATGTTTTCTAATTTCTTTAGAACTTTAAATCTACAATGCTGCTTTTAAATTCCAGACAAAAAGAAATAAAACAAAATTGCATCTGAGCATAATGATCTAACTCAATGTTTACCACATGTGCCATTGACAAACGCCTCCATCATGTTTTTTTAAATGGCCTTTGAAATTCATTACACATCTCTCTATAACTGTCTATCTATAATTTTGTTAATATTGTTCAACTTATGCATTACCAACCTACTTAAGAATGTATATTATACATAAAACATTATACATGACATGAGAGCATGAGCATGAATGGATGTATACATGAAATCCATTATACAGTATGTCTAGGAAAGCTCTTTTATTTATTTCTCGAATAAAAATGGTTTTACATTCACTGTACACGTTCCTCTGTTTAAACACTTATTTATGAGACAGCTATTGTTATTTTAAGAGTTCAACAGCACATTCTTTCACTTTGGTGACAACACTAAAATAATCAGAGTCTGGAGCTTGTCTTTGCAGTTCTACATCCTGAGCCTTCCCAAACCTTTATGATTTGTAACAAAACAAAAAATATATCATTCCCACTTTCGGCTTTGAGGAGCAACCCTTCGGCTTTGAGCGAGCACCCCCTGTACATGTAGTTGGATCAAATCTTGGAAAAAGTGGTTGAGATATAAACAAAGACAGTGACATAATAAGACAATAAGTGCCTTTCATCAAACAGAAACACCAAACTCATTTTTTTGAAGAACAACCCTTTCTAATAATGCAAATAATAATGACTACATACACTGTAAAAAAATTCTGTTAAAAAAACAGAAATTTTCTGTAAACTGGAGAAGTTTCTCTGTAAAATGATAGGATATAAGGATATACATTAAATAGTTTTATCCATTTTGTTGTAAACTTGTTGTCTTTTTCTGTAATTGTATCGTTTTTGAGCGTATTTCAAAAATATACTGCAGCTGGCGCGCCAGAAATAAACTATAAAATAATGGTACATGTAGAGTAAATGTACATTTTCCACATGTTTTTTACTATCTTTTTCTGTAATTTTACGTTTTTTGACTGTATTTCAAAAAATACTTAAAACAGAAAAATTCAGTTCTTTTATTTTACGTGGAAAATCTGTAAGATAACGTTTTTTTACAGTGTACGTCATTTAAAGTCATGTGACTCTGCCTTTATACACTAATACAGAGATGAGCTTTAACAATCTTGTATCTAATGATATTAAACTTTAAAATTACAGAATTTACTTTAAAATTACAGAATAATAGGCCTACAAATTTGAACTGCTCTCTTTTAATTATCACACCTTTCCTAGATTTACTATTTGTGTCTCAAAACAAATGTTATTTTAGCACAGGTTGGCAATTTAAAATATATTAAGAAAAGATAAGAAAAGCAAATACAAGCACTATCTATATCTATATCTGGTATCTTCAGTTTCGACGGTATGACGTAGTGTCAGTATGGTTCATGCAAACACCATAAATGAGGGGTGCACATAATTCCCACAGCTACTCCTCTTCAATCCCAGCAGTTATCTGTATTTGTAGTCCTCTCCCTCCTTCTTTCTGACACATTATGAGTTCACTCCATGATACGCTCACACTCCTAAAAGTCTTGATCTTAAGACAGTCACAAAAAAGCTCTCTGTACAGTCATGAGAAAGAATGTCTAGCATGCCCGAAAACACTTTCTCTGGAGTTGCTCCACCGCGCTGATATATGTGTTTTCCTTTTAACAATATCTAAGCATACACATGATCCTATGAAAATATGTCTCTGAAAACCGGAACAGATTATTTTCTGTCACCGTATCTTTGGGGAGATGTCGACATAAATATACACACTTCCTCACCGCATTTTAGCACATTGAAGTTATGGCTGTAGCTTTAAATCACTGGAGCTAAAATTGCATTCGTTTAAATGCGTAGGATGTAATCATAAATTATTTATCTTGTTCATCTTCACAAATTAAATCACTCCCTTTACAGGAAAAAGAATTATTCACCTATCATCACTTCAAGAGCCAATGGCATCTGCTGGTTGCAAAAGGTTTCAAAGACATGATCTACTTTCTCCCCAGTTTCCCTCGGCTTCATTTATCAATTTTTTTTCTTTCTTTCTTTAGATTATCTCTGCCAAATTAGCTCTAAGGCTCGTGCCATTTGTTACTCCTAAAATGTACTGCTTCATCCACGAGGATCTCTACCCGGTCTAACTGGAACATTGTTTCATCTCGCAGGGGTGTTTTAGGTCGTTGCTGAGCATACTTTAGTGGTTCGGGCAACCTGGATGGTTGCCATGACTCCCATTACCGAAGTTTCGGGGCACTCAGTCCTGCCGACACGTTTGTGGTGTTGCTGACAGTTTTGGCCAGTTTGAAAGTATGAATCCATGATTTGTTTTTCCTTGGCATTGCAAATATACCAATAGTGGCTGTACATAATTAATCAGGGAAACACTAAACTGCCAGGTGTACGCAAACAAATGAAAGCCATTCATCACATACATACAAAACTACGGATCTTGGGCATCTACTCTGCATGAAGTCCCTGGCCAAATATAGGAAAGGCCGTTATTCCTCTACAGATGGAAAGGACATCTTAGTTCACATTAAATATTGCTCTGAAAAATGACTTGGCCATGGTTCAACTCTAAGAAGTGTTAATGTTGGCACTTCTACTGTGTACACTTCAAGTAAATTGTTTTAGTGTTTATTTGATGGGATATGCGCTTAGGGATTGATGGATGAGAAATCAGACTTCTATTCTCTCCTATCTTTCCATATTCAGTCATATTGACTGGGAAAGTGGTTATACTCACTAGGGTACAGAAAAAGCATGCCATTGAGAAGTTCTACAAGCCATCAGTGACACGGATGGTATTGAACTCAACAATCTGCAAGGTGTCCACCTTTTGTAGAAGAATGAGTCATTCTTAGTCATTAAAAAAGTAAGCTGAGTCAAATTAGAAATTATCATGTGTGCATAATAATGGATGATGTTCCTTAAAGGGATAGTTTGCCCAAAAATGAACATTCTTTCATAATTTACTCATCCTCTTGTCATTTCAAACCTGTATGACTTTCTGTATAGAAGTAAATGGGTATAACGATTTTTAAGAAGATCTTCTTTTATGATCTAGAGAGGAAAGAAAGTCAATACGTAAATGACATCATTTTCATTTTGGGGTGATTTATCCCTTAAATACAACTCCATCTGGTGCACTTAAAAAATGGTGCTATATAGCACTAAAAGTGGTTCTTGGCTCGTATATAGAACCATATCTTGGTGCTTCAGTGGTTCTTCAGAGGTTCTTCAGCGGTTCTTTGGGATGACAGCGGCTTTCCTGTAGCTGAGTGGTTAGAGCATGGCGTTAGCAATGCCAAGGTCATGGGTTCGATCCCAGGGATTGCACATACAAATGCATAATAGAATGCAATGTAAGTCGCTTTGGATAAAAGCAAGATATGGTGCTATATAGCACTTAAAGTGGTTCCCCTATGATTACAAGCCAAGAACCACTTTTAGTGCTATCTAACACCATTTTTTGCGTGGCTATCTCATCTATCAAAAATAATGCAAGTTTGTTAGAGGACATGTAGAGGACATGGTTCTTTCAAAACTCTTAGCACAACGCCTCTCAAATTACTTCAAACTTCCAAAATACAAAATTTCATTTATCACACTTAACACACCTCAAACTGTTTTACAACACGCTATTGGTCATCATAGGCACGCCAAGGTCCACCAAGACATTTTGAACCTAGACTCTTCATTCTCACCGTGGAAGAGCTAAAATTTATTACTTGTTATCCTTTCTCCAAATCTCCCTAACACCATTACATAACATGCCCAAGGTAATGTACACACTAATGGGGTAGAGTGGTGTAAATCCATCAGTGTGCCATAAATTAGCGCTAGGCACATTTGTGTGCGTGGATTACATTGTTGGGGGGATAATGGCCGCCAAGAGAGCCCCAGCATGATATACGTCGGTTTTGACGCTAGCAGCGCTACTATAAATCGGCCTGGACCACAAACGCAGGCCAACTAATGCCCAAACAGTCCGGAAAACATGTCACCGGGATTTGACTCATATCTGGGTATTTATCTCTTTGGAATTCCACCGCAGCTCTTTTTGTCTCTCTTTCCTATACATACTGTATGCTCATGGACCCATAGACGTTGCTGGTGAACAAAGACGATGCCGTGTAAACCCAGACACACTTCATTATTGGTGGAGGCATGGGTGGACTAAGGTGAAATACTGCCCAGTCAAGAAAAGCTCTTTATCATCCCACTGTGACAGTCTATCCATACAGCATTAACAATGCACTGGGTGTTTGGTGTGCCTGGTGTCTGTCCAGTAGTGTTTCATTTGATGACCCACAGAAGAAGCATCGCAAAGTATAATGGCTCCACTCAGAGGGAAGAAAAATACAGACATGTATCTGACATGCATCCATTGTTTTTTAAAAATAATACTAGTAATACGTTGTCGTCTGGCTAAAAAAATTGCATTAAAATGTGCAATATGCATCTACCAATGAGTTTTAAAGGTGTGTGATTTTCCACTTACAACAGGCTTAGTTTCGACTCTTTACCTGTAATATATTCCAATCTGAATTAGTTTAGCTCTACTTTTCAGCTTTATAAATACAATCAGTGCCAAATGAGGTCCAAATAGGACATACTAGGAATCCCAGAGGAACGCTGTACAAACAGATGAGGGTAAGAAAACGCTGATTTGGCCAATCGTCCTCCTCTCCATAGGAGCCAATACATAGAAAACTATACATGCACCTGTTGGCAAAGGTGAAATTCTAATTTTGCTTGGCATCGCAAACGAGATTAACTAAACTGAAAAAGGTCATGCTTTTCCTTGGCATTTCCCGTCCATCATCTGCCCAAAAGAGGGAGCTGGTCTATTGGCAAACACACACACAATGGTTTAAGTGAAAATTACAACATCCCACCTCCAAAAACACAGTGTCAGATTTTGAAAAGTTTAACACAGCTGTATTAGATAAAGTGATTCATGGCATCACGATTTGTTTTAAATGTTTTGATAATAATCAGACATGCAACAGTCCATAATCTTCCAGGGAATACACCAGCTGTAGTAACACTAAAAATGAGCTGATCATCACACGGTTCCTCTTACCCATGTGGCGTGATTGTATAACTGGAGCTTTCAGACATGTGTGGATCAGAGCAAGCAGGAGGATGTGAGGTAGAGCCGAGTAATCCATAAGTGATTAATCGAGGGACACGGTTAACCAAAGGATGTACATAAAACAAAATTACGGACAATTTGATGAGTGGTGTGCAATCAAACATGCATGACAAAATAAGAACTTTGAAACCAGAAAAGCCTTGTTGTCTTGTAGAAGCTGTGACTAAACAGCACACTGGTATCTAAGATGCGTACAGTGTGCACCTCGAGCATGTTCACATATGGCTCTGATTACGGACCAGATTCCCTTTTATTATTGGATTTGGGATGTATTGCATAAACTGGTTAGTAGTATTGTGTTAGGGCCATAGAATGTGAATTATGAATCTCATTTGTCCCTGAATATACTCTAAACGGAGGAAAAGCAGGAGACGCTGAGATTCTGGTGGGGGATTAGATTGCTTTGGAAGAGCCGCATTATGTAGCCACATTAGCACAACACAGCAGGAACGCTGTAGATAGATGATGATTGAAAAAGTGAGCTGCCCTCATTAATGTAATGATTTTTTGCTCTCATTTTATTTGGGTAGAGATTGATTGGTGATAACACAGGATGTGGCTGCACGCTGACAAGCACGAACTTGAGCTTGGTGTGTGAATGGATGAGCTGTGCGAGTGTCTGCGTACGTTGGATGCGAGGCCTGCAGTTCCCACATGTGTCAGGTATACGTCTCGTATTACTGTCTGTAGGGCTTCAACACTGACCTCAATAGTATGAAACGGACAGCAGTCTGATCGTAAGACGCAGGAAGATTAACCCTCCATTCAGATCTGCCTTTTTTCTCACACGTTTTTGCTTTACGTAATCAGAGAGTAACTCAGTAGGGCAAGAAACAATGAAAGCGTTGACCCTGTTTTTCTGTGTATGTGTGTGCAGTGAAAGGAAGTGTGCGTTGATGAAGGAGAGGTGATGAGACTTTGAACTAACAAAAACAGCGTAAGGAGAAAGGGGGATGAAAACAGAAGTGGCTGGTGATGGAAAGATGAAGAGGACGGGGAATAAAGAGCAAAGTCTGCGGTCCAGTCGGAAGGTCTGCAAAAACTAAAGGAGAGGAATGGAGATAAGTTGCAGACTAATGGAGATAGCGGTTCTAATCAGACAGAGAGTTAACCACCATTAGGAACCAGTACAACCAGCACATCCACAAATTTCAAAATACAGGCCAATTCGGCTGGTTTCATTAAGGGTGTGGGAATTTTGGGAGCTCTAGAGTGCATCATTCAGACAGGCTCTGAAAGTGAGGATGAGATATTATGTGTTAGGGGGTGAACAGGTGTCATAGGACATAGACTTCTGAGTGATGACTGGTTTAGATAAGAATTATGGATGGATTTGAAACAGGGTAAAGAATGACAGAAAAGAAAGAGGAGGCTTCTCAAGGATGAATACACCAACAACTATCCACAGTGACATATTTATGGCATCCATGGATGTATCCATCGATGGATGTAACTGTTAATGGGGCCTTGGCGTCTAGGAAATATCATAATTAAAGAATTTGTTGTTAACCAATTTATTGTTCGGATACAAAAGCGTCACATTCGCGTCTTTTCATCCCGCTCGTTTTGAAAGGGCCTTTAAAGGGACAGACATGAGTGCTATAATGGCCCATACCCATTTGATCATTTAACATTTGCCATGTATGTCTCTGACAATAAATCTGCATTGTTACTGCGAGTTCTGTCCTAAACACTCCACATCTTCCTGAATGACAAAAAATAATGATCTTAACAAGCGGCTATACCTGTAAACTTTTGTTAGCTATAACTTTTTTACGAAAGCTTAGAAATTAATATTTCATCATTTGTTTTCGAGCTACAACCCATAATTAGTGTTAAGTAAAATAAACGAAGATTGAATGAAGAGAACTGTTGTCACTGGACATATTTTTTAAAGTCTACATCATTTAATTTCTAACGAAAACATGTGTTTATTTATGGATTAAACAAGATTATTGTACCTACAAAAAGGATGACTAATAAAGACACTGTATGCATATACAGTATATTAATAAATACGGACAAATCATGTTTTGTAAAATATGTTTGTTTAATCATTTAAAATACCTATTTAAGTAGTTCCAATTAATTTCCTTTTCTTAATCAACAATAAACTCCACTCACCAGTGATAATTTTTTTAATGTTTCAATAATTTAAAACTTTAAATAATTTAAAAAAATTAAAAGAAAAAATAAATGTGCTCCCATTTAAAGTTATTTTCTAGTTCGACATTAAGGAACATTCTGAAACGACTAGAACTAACGACAGACCAAAAGAAAGACCGCAACGAAGTTCACGGCATCTTTAGAATAACCTGTTTATAATGAATTTGATTCATGAGGGCAGATGAACTATATTAAAATCTCGTAAATGTCCCCTAAATCTGGCCCTTTGCCTGTTCCATATCAGTCGACGTATCAGATGGGCTTAATACTGATATAAATTAAGATGTGCGCTTGATACTGGCTTACATGCGTGCGTATTACTGGAGGGGCATAGGTGGGAAAAACATGTCCGTTTTCAAGAGACGGTCAATTATCTTAAATAACACGACAAAAAGAACAAACGTCTGGCAGAGAATTTGTGTAATGTGATTTGGGTGGATTTTCCGCCGGTGTGACTGAGCGGCTTTATTTTAAGTCACTGGATTGAGTAAATGTTGAAAATAGCACAAGACTCTCTTAATGAGACCTCCAGAGGAAAGTAGAAGTCCACCGGTCAGTGAAGTGACTGGGGGATGGGGCATTTGGTTTCAGCCCTCTTCATGACCAGGTATATAAATATGTATACAGTATATAAAAGTGTTAACAGCTAAAATTCAGACAATTTAAAGGTTAACAGAAAATCGCCCGACCGATTAATTGAATCACAACAATGAACGTTTATTACTAAACAGGAAAGCAGAGACGGGATATAATGAAATATAAAATGAAAATTTTATAAAATTTTAAAGTAGGTAGTCTATTTAATAATAATCTTATACGTGTATAATTAACAAAACCATGCTGTTTTTATATATCGTTACGGGAGCCATAAGAATGTTTCTCATCGTGACTCTTGATTATTTGTTGGGACTTACTGTTTACTGATGCAGTTTTTATATAAAATCACTGCCATGCAGGCCTTTATTATTATTTTTGGTGTGTTTATTAGGAATATAATGGGAATATTAATAATATATACGTAATAATACATAATATTACTAAAATTTGATCATAGTTAGAAGTTTGAATTTAAGTCATCATTATTAAGCATTTCTCCCATTCTCAAATATTTGGTTCTGCATAACTTTATTTATTTTTACAAAATTCAGTTTGAAAGGAGATCAGAAGGAGGAGGAGGGGTCTGTACCAGGAGTCTGACCAAGTGACCTACAGGCTGATTATATGTCATTAACTGGAGACTTGGCCTATTTAAATTACTCGAGAACTTCCATTCAGACAGATGAATTACGCCTGAACCCCACACACAACACTTAAACACGAATAAATCATGAACCTTCCTTTGTGAAATTTGTTAAATTTACACAAACACTCACTACCTCTGTCTCTATACTGCCTCTCCTCAACTCTCTCTCACACACACACACACACACACACACACACACACACACACACACACACACACACACACACACACACACAGACACACACACTAGAATAGATATTCACACATTGTATAACATATATGTTATATTTGGCACCTGAAGGAATACACTGTGAACTGTCAAAATAAAACGACTCGTGTCAACTCACAATCAACACTGATACTTGCACAGTACAACAGCCCTGCTCAAAATGACAACGTCCGTTGGATCCAATCCAGATTTTCTACAGTTCTTCACCAGGTATAGTAGATTGAATAAAAACGGTAATTTGGGGATTTACAGATGTAAGAAACACAAGTCTTGGGTATAACGTCATAATGTATATTACCGTCAACATCATATAGGCCTATGCAATATGATGTCTACATATTAGTTGTATACCAATATTTTTCAACTGCGCCCTCATTTGGACATCAACCGTCTATAATGGTTTATCAAATATAATAAATAACTTCAACAGTAACCTTGTAATGGCTTGGGTTGGTTATAATTTCAGACATGGTTTAAATTCAAAATAATTAAACCTATAAAATAGCTACATTATTTTAACAGTTTTGTGTGTGTGTGTGTGTGCGTGCGTGCGTGTGTGTGTGTGTGTGTGTGTGTGTGTGCGTGTGTTTGTGTGTGTGCACGCGCGTGCGTGCGTCTGTTGAGCATTTGTTTGAGTGTATGCGTGTTTCTATTTGTTCATAAAAGCTTAATTGCATTTGTAATTCGGAAAGCCAAAAGTTAAAAAATAAAAAACAACACTACTGACAACATGAAAACATCTTCCGTTTGATATGACTATATATTTATATAGATGCATTTTATTATTTTATGTCGTTATAGGCTAGTTTGAGAAAGTTTATGTATTATTCTACATTGGAAAATATCTGATTTGTATCTTATTTGTAATAATTACTCGGTGCACATGTGGCCTATATTTGATATGTTTGTAAACACATGCCAAAAGAAAAGTTTTTACTAACTTAAAAATGAAAAGACATTGAAAATACGTACGATACGAATTTATTGTGCATACTTAAATTGTATATATCTTAATAACAACAATTAAACTAGTTTATTACATACACCACATAAAATGTATAGTATGGTGACGATATGGTTTTAGCTATATAATGGAGTAATGGTTAACGACACAAAAATCTGTAGTTTTGCACTTTCTATGCTTTTTTTAAACCAGAGATCACCAAAACATAGTTCTAACTTCTTATCTTATCTAGGTTGTAGTTTAAATCTGATCAATATCTTTTCTGGTTGGCACCTTTACGTAAATGTTTACATTGCCGTCTAATTTCATAAAGCAGATTATTTTATTTCACCAATTTCATTGCCATATTCTTAGTTTAAACTTAAATGCAAGTAATTTTGGTGGTATTCTGAAATACATGTTTTATTTAAAAGTAGAAAACAATAGCACTGACAGATTTATAACACAGTAGGCTACATTAAATGTAAAAAAAATGAAACACATCTCCAATGACAAATATGCAATCAGTCATTTTACATGTATTTGATATTTATTTGATACATGTTGTATATATAAGTGTGTAAGGGTTCGTGCAATTTGGATTCATAAACACACTAACGGAGTTAGTTTAGTTTAGTTTATGTCCCTCCTCCTCTACAACGTTATTGGCTGAGAACCGTTTTGACGACATATATGAGGCCAAGCAGCTCTAAAGATGTAGCTGACATGGAGATCAAACGTTGAATTCGCCCGCTTCTACAGACTGAGAGTGAGAATTGCGTGCACAGCATCCACTGGGATACGAACGTTTTACATTCAAGGCGCCACCGCATTGAATCGTCGGGGTTACAAATCAGAGACGGCTCTAAACTCATCTGTAACGTTTTCATTAGTAGCCTAATGGAACTTACTCATTATGGATATTTTCAAAGGAGAGTATGAATGTAAGTAAACCTTTTCAGTGATAACTAGTCTAAAGTGCTCTTAAAGCTGAAGTCTGTTTTGTTCGTCCGTTAATGTTCTCCTAGCCTAAATTCGGCAATAACTTTGTTATGAACAAATGAGAAGTGTTGCATTTTAGTGTTGGAAAAACATACTAGATGAGTACCTTTTATGGGGAGCCAGCCGTTGTCTAAATCTCCAAGTAAAATTAAGCACAACCTGAGAGCACACGAGTACTCCGTCTGTGATTCGTCGTAGGATAGATCAGTCTGTCGCCATGAGTTTAGTTGGAGGGTTTCCCCACCACCCGGTGATGCATCATGACGGCTATTCCTTCGCTGCTGCAGCAGCTGCCAGCCGCTGTCATGAAGAAACCCCGTATTTCCATGGGTGGCTTATCAGCCATCCGGAGATGTCTCCTCCAGACTACACTATGGCACCCTCGTACAGCCCAGAATACTCAACCGGAGCCCCCGGGCTCGATCACTCGCACTACGGAGGAGTACCAGGGGCCGACGACGTCGGAATGGGACCACGCACGGTGAAACGTAGACCCACGGCAAACCGAAAGGAGAGGCGCAGGACTCAGAGCATCAACAGCGCCTTCGCAGAACTCAGGGAATGCATTCCCAACGTGCCCGCGGATACGAAGTTGTCCAAGATCAAAACTCTTCGCTTGGCCACCAGTTATATTGCTTACCTTATGGACATTCTGGACAAAGACGAACAGAACGGGGAAGCGGAGGCCTTCAAAGCGGAATTCAAAAAGACAGACGCCAAAGAAGAGAGGCGAAAGAAGGAAATGGTAAGAAATGCATAACACTGAAGTGAACTTTTAAACTGCGTACATGACATAATGCAGGCTAGTAATGTATTAGAAATAAAGATACTTGTATGTTAAAAGACAACAGCATGTGACAGACATTTCCACTATAGCCTATAGACATACATTTGATTTGATTCTTCATAGGTCAAGGACGACAACCAAACATTATTATTCTGCCAAGAACTTTCAATTTTTTAAACGTTGCCGGATGTACACACTGTTTCATTAAGCGTTACGATTTGAATGCAATAAATTGATTAAATTCAGTGCTATAGATATAGGCCTACGAATAACCGGTTTCTTTCCTGGTGTTTTTTCTTTGCAGAATGACGTTTTGAAAAACTCAGGGAGCAGCAATGACAAGAAAACCAAAGGGAGAACAGGTTGGCCGCAGCATGTTTGGGCTTTGGAACTGAAACAATGAGACTAAAGCAAAAGACATGAAATGAGGCCCTCTGAACTCATTTTCAGTTGTTCTCTCACTTTATTTAATGGAATATTTATGTGCAATTTCCCGCTACGGACATTGGATATTTGAGGAAAAACCATTCCATTTTAGAAGGAGGATACTCTCTTGGTAAGAGACTGTGTGTTGCTGTCTGATGATGCTTATGTTTGTTTCCTTGTCCCATTGTGAATCCAAATTAGATATCTGCCACTATAGGAGTACGTGAAGTTGTCTGTTCTCTATCACTTTCAGTAGGATATTTCTTTCTCTGTCTCCCTCATTCTTGAATTCTAAGAAGGTGTAGTCGATGTTATAATATAGTAAATGTTTTATTTGAAAATGTCATGAAGTGTTATATTGTCATTTTGTGGTCGTATAGATTGCTGATGTCTAAAACAACTGTTAACTGCACTCCGTGCACTTCCGTCCAGAGACACAAAACTTAAAAAATATTGGAGATGTAAGCAATGTAATTAATTCAATAAACCACTGTGTTTGTAACGATCTTAGACCCTTTTTGTTCCATTGAGCTGTAATGATATTGATTAACTTATCGATGTTTTGCAAAACTACTTTTACAATTATTCAAAAAGATGAACAGTTACTTCAGCATATACAATAAATTGTTTCTGGGCACAGGCAAGCTGTTGAATATATTTTCAACTATGCTCCATTAATACAAGTCAAATCAAAGAGCACTCAAAAAAAGTTAATAGAAATTGTTCTTTTTAGAGGTAGTCATGGCTCTATAGGCAAATGTTTACATTCGATGAAACTGCTATCAGTGTCAGCAATATAGCTGTTGTGCACATTTAGTCGATTAATGCACGAACTAGGATTCCTATCAAAAAGCACAAATATTTAAAAACACACTGTTAATTCCGTCTGCTATTTGTCTAGCGTAGAAGGTAATAACATTTTTATTATAGGCCGACCAATCGAATAGTTTCATCGGGTAAAAACAGTGCCGGCTATTTCATATTTATAAATTGCATTATAGGCGATACAAAATAATTAGTTATTTATCTTAAAGTAAAGTTTGTATTTCAGTAAATCTATTTTGAAATACTGTACAATAATATATCTACAATACATCTTTCAACAGGTGCCAAAAACATAAATCAGTTTTGACGCCTATTTGTTTCAATGACAATAGCACAAAGGGGTATCATGCAGTGAGCATGTAATACACAAAAGAGGGTATTTAATTGATTGAAAGAAATCTAAATGACACTGAAATTAATACAGGCTATAATCATACAAAAATGTACTTTTTCAATACATTTTAAAATCCGCGTAAAGGCGCAGAAAGTATTTCCAAAATGTAGGGGTTGAATTGAGTAAATAGAGCCTGTACGTAATACCCAAATTAAGTTAACAACAAAAAGGAACGTCAAGACAGATTTTGTCGTAGCAACGGCTTTCGGATGTGCAAATGATTGATAACGTGCCGATCAAAATGCGCAGCTGAAACATTCCTCTGGGGGAGGGGGAACGAAGGAATATTTGTACGATATTATGGTAATGAGTCTGACCGTACAACAAAGTCAGTAGTAGTCTGTCAGCTAGAATTAAGTTTTAGCCAACACCTTGAAAATTACTAAAGTAAAATTCAATAAAAATACAGCAATTATTAACTGACAGTGGGCTTGACGTTAATATATTCTAAAGTCTTTTGACGCGCAGTCAACTATTCGCAGTCAAAAATAGTTATAAAAATTGTGACTTTGTAAATATTTTGACCATTCTTTTCATACGTTTATCTTCGTTAGTGTGTTATTACCAGGTTTAGTTTACTGTTAATACAAGGTCTGTTTGCCATTCACCAAAGCTGGCTTCATAAAATATAGTCTTTCGTATACGATTTTCTTAGGCAAAGGCATGCAATTAAACTGACATCTCCGGCAGAGTAAATCTGTTAGGAAGCCACACAGACGATTTAGCACCCATCACATTGTATTAAATTACCGCAAACTTTACATTGTATTGTCCGATTCCACAAGTCCTGTTGGCTAATAATTGTAGATAATTTGTTGCGAGTGTCAAGATGGCGTCTCAGATAAAATTAACCGTCCGTACTCCTTGATTAAGAATACAGATAATACTGTGACCTCATTGTGACCTGCTGCTGGTGCTGTAACATGACTGTCTCTCCAAATGGAAGAGAGCACATGTCGTACTTTCGATACTATGATTCCTAAAGGCCCAAAATACTAGAAATTACCCTTTTTCTGGCGTAAAGGCCTATAATCCTGAAATATATAATTTAGTGTGTATTTGTGCTTTTATATATATTTCACTGCCCAACATTTTCAAGCGGGATATTTAAATATTTATAATAGTGAAGATTACGAATTGCGACCCTCAGATAACATTTTAGGACATTTACTTTATAAGCTGCTCTTAGTTTTTCCTCGGATAGCAAATGGGAAATGTGACATAGGCTACTAAATGACCTTCTTGTGCAAATTGACCGATATTTTTGTGCAACTACGATCTTATATGGTTCTAATAGATTGTAAAGAAGGGACCAAGCAGCATCTTTTTGGTATTACAGACATCTGTAAACCATTAGTTCATAGAGACCTCCTCCATTTTTTCAGTCTGCAGCAGCGGCTGGTAGACATGTTGACGTCAGGACTGAGAAATCCTGAGCCTATGGTAAACGTAATCACGCATGAGGCCTATAGTTCAAATGCGTAGAATCAAGCATGTTCAGTGGAAATTAATTGTTATTAAAAGGGTAAGCTTTCGATAAAGGACTTGCCTGCATGAGTGCATGTTAGCTATATATAATCATGAAGAAAAACATAAATGTAATTCATTTGAAATGCACCTATTACACCTATTTTTGTTACATATGAATCAATTTGGTATTAAAGTATTAAAATCACAACAGTTCTTAATTATAGCAACAATATGGAAAATGGATGCCTGCATAAGATTTGATCACGTAAATGTAAATAAATGTATTATCAAAATGTATAATTTGTCCCACAAAGGCGCATATATGCAGCCATTATGACTAAAGCTGGGCGACATTACACGTACAAGGGTAATTTTGACTAAAGAAAATAAAATAGCCTATTACTTTTAACACATATAGAAAAAAGTGACAGTAATAGCGTAGTGGTCTAGTTGCTTCTTGTATGATTTTTAGTAAGATTGATCAGCATTAAATGGCATACAAATAAAAAAACTTGTGTTATATAATTGTGTTTTTATCTTGACCAAATTTAAAAACGAACATGGCACTCGGTTTTGTGCTATATATATAATCATATTTTGTGCGTGTAAAAATCCTATCCTAAATTTGTTATTTTTTTATCATTTATTTTTATTAACAAAAAATAGTAGGCCTACAAGTCGCTTTTCTTTTAACTAAAAAAAACGTAGGCCTATATAAAAACAATCCAACAAAACTTTATACATTGTAGAAATTAGTATACCGACATGTGACATCGACATATGGGCAATAGTTCCAAAATATTGCGTACTTTTTTTCGCAGCTGTTAAAAAATAAAATTTCCCCAAAATTAAACACCGGACAAAGATTCATTTTGTGAGACTGTACTGCGTTTTGCTGAATGTTGTCCGGAAGATCAAGACTGTGCCCGTGGTGCTGTCAGTTGTGACAGTTCCCAGATGGAGACCGCTACTGTATGAGATTGAGTTTCTCACAGAAACAACTCCCTCTCCTTCCAAACCGTCCTCCAAACGTTCTTCAGGCACTTCTGTGTCCCGACTCCCTAAACCAAACATCGGTAACGCAGAGCGAATGCGCCGAGTTGTAAAGGAATAAAGACGCCCCTCTCCATAAGGGCATGTTTGAGGAGAAGGAATGGCAAAGCGATGCATCTCTAAGACGAGTCAAAGGCAGGATCACTGATGTCTGTTACGGTAAACTGCAACGTGCAATGTACCATGTAGATTGATTTGTTGATATTTAGTGAACTGAAAGATGGCTGCTCAAGAGCTTTCAATTGGAATATCTGTTTTATAAGGGGCGCATGCATGGATAAATAAAAACAACTCAGTGGCCTATAATTTGCCAGCCTATAAATATTGCTTATGAAATATTCGCATTGTTTTATTAGAGTTTTACTAATTTTGTTAACTTTGTTTCTGCTGTTGTTGTCGTCATTGGGGTATAGATTTGTTATATTGTACAAATCTAACTATTTGTGTTGGGACGACAATTATTTTATCTAGTTTAAAAAAACTGCAAATGTGGACAAATGTGACTAATTGCATTTTTTCAAAAATAAAGACAAAATTAACTGTCGAGGATAGTGTATGCGCCGCGCAATTCTGTTGGTAGGCTATATTTTGCACATTGTAATGAGCACAAAAAGTGTATAATAACTTTAAATAAATAAAAAAATATTCTAAATTACATTTATCTTATACATTTAAATTTAAACATAATATGAGAATTATTTTACCATGTAAAGAATATCACATCCAAGCCGAACCATTAAATTAAATTTAAACTATTTCATCTTAATCAGCTACATTTTTCATAGCACCTTTACATGCTCGAGTCACGTATTAACCCAGATCAGAACAGCTCGTCTTTCAACTCATCAGTGAGCATAACGACTACTTCACGGACTTTTCGGAAAAGGCTATACTGCATGTATTGGTTGTCATGTATTGGAAGAAAAGAGGAAGACCTCCCAAGTGGTCAGGGCAAGCGTGTCATTTCAAGCGAGTCCTGTAACACTCAATTTATCCCTGAGAGCAGGAGGCGACTGCTCTGTTTTGTCGGTGATAAACATTTAAAACCTTTAAACGAGAGCATAAATCTAGACTGGGGAGAAATCACATGAAGACGGCTGCATTGTCAGACAAGGACCTGTCAAAAATTACGTTAAGGAGCATTTAGGAGATTTTATCAGTTAATGTGATGAACTGAAATAAGCTTGTTTTATGCTAAATTTGA
The DNA here is from genome assembly GCF_024868665.1 of Triplophysa rosa. NCBI lineage: Eukaryota > Metazoa > Chordata > Actinopteri > Cypriniformes > Nemacheilidae > Triplophysa > Triplophysa rosa. The sequence goes on along the minus strand of NC_079893.1, from coordinate 21,532,070 downwards.
TTCATATTCACAATTGAAATATGCTACTAAAAAGGAACAGTCGGGAGAAAGCATGCTAAAAGTATCACATTTGCGTAAAGTGGTTCATGATGCGTAATGTTACTGTGTAATTATAAGTCGATTAACATTAATAATGAAAATGTTATTATTATGCAATTATTAAAAACGCACCATGTAATAGGCTATAAAGAGGGTTACAATTGCTAAGCGGCTGCACACTTACGGCGAATATGGTCTTGTAATGTGAAATATTACGGTTAAAGAGGATTTAGAGCTAGGACATCGGTGACTTTCGCCGACTTTCGATGTTCAACTTTAATTCACGCACATTTAGTTATGGAGCTGGCGTTTGAATCATTTACGGCAGGCCTCAAAATAACATCTATTAAGCCTAATAATAATGTTTTTTTAACTAAACGCCCAGGATTGACATTGCCTGACCCTCACCAGATTTCAGCTTTTATCCCATTCATTACTAACTGATAAACCTCGTGCAATTGGCCTATATCTTCAATGCATAATAAATAGACTTCGTTCAGTACAGATACAATATTAGAAAAAATTGGAACAGTCTAATCTTGCCTATATTCAATGGTGTAAAAAGAATCATATTAATACTTAAAACTGCTTAATTCGTAGGACTATTCGGTACAAATACATGGCAAATTAAAATGAAACGTATACTTGTCACTCTTTTCCAAATAAAGAAAGAGTAAACATATAATATTTCAGATATTATCTACATAATTAAATTTGATTTTACGCCTGGATTATACAATACATTTTAAACAATACATTTCACATCTTAGACGCTCGTGCTTCGCTATTACAATGCGGATGTGGCAAGAAAATAATAAAATAATAAATAACAAAAACGGTCAAACTATGTAATATTCATTTTACTTTAACACCCCGCTTGGTGCTGATACAAAAAGTAACATAACATAAAAACAAAACCGTCGCTGTTAGCGTTATTATATCATTTAAAGAAAAAAGGGATTTACAGTGTTACAGCTGACGACATAGTTCATAATGTGCTCTCAGTCTCAGCGAAGATTAGTTGGCATTTTTTAAATATATATTTTTTGGGTACAACGGAATATATAGGCCTACAGATCTACCTACTATCTAGCCTACATGATAGCAACTTCCAACTTGTTCATTCGTTGCGCACAGAAAAATGTTCAGTAATGTTAATGTCATAAGACACCTACATTATTAGCCAAGGAGACAGGGCTGGCATTCCGATAGTTTATGGATCATAAAAATATATTTAACTTTCTATAATACTTTGGTGGTTCAAACTATGGGGTAAGAAAATATATTATGGCTGTGATCAACTTGCGGTGTTTTGATTGATCAAGGTAAGGTAAGAAATGCTTTATAATAACAACTGTTAATTGCAACATGCATTTCTAAGGTATTGATGTGAAAGCTTCAGGATCAGAGGTCAAACATGATCCCTCCATGGCCTGAAGAGTGATGAAAGCATGACTTCATGTTCTGTGCGTCTCATGTGCCATGCTATCACACAACCATGTTGTCACATTGCAGCGTCTAAACAGCCATTCATGCATGGTTTTGTATCGTTTTAAACAAGGATATGGGTCTAGCTAAAACAAAGGTATTTTTGACGACCAGCACTGGTGAACCAATTCTCAGACCTCTTTGTATATCTGCAATACATATGTGGTCAGTCAGTTTTCCAATCATCAAAACATCTGTTCCTGTGCACACCACAGACCTTGCATTTACAGAAACAGACGGTAAAAATAACCTCATATGGCACGTGGTAAAATACAAACGTTCAATGACAGCTTGTGGCTAATACAGTGAGGTATGGAGTTTAGAGTATATGGATCCAATGTCCCACTAAAACATGCCATGGTTTTGGGAAAAGGTGGCTTTGAAATACATTTTTTCACTATTTAAGACTAGATAACTTTGCAAGGGAAGAGAGGACAGATCAATAACGAAGAGCAGATCAGGGTGTGTCCATGGAAATAGTGATACCACAGCAACCCCAGGTTCTCCTGTCACTCAGGGGCCCCTCAGGCCTGTACATCCGGGGATATGTTCCTCTCCCATCCATCATGGGCAGTAATGGAGAGTTTCTGGAGCAGTCTGTGGCTGACTGTGTTAAACCACAGTGATGACAGCTATCTGCTCACCCGCTCTGAACTATACCCTTCTTACTCTCAGTACATTTTCTTTCACTTTTCTTTCTTTCTTTCACTTTTCTTTTTCTTTCTCTCTCTCTCTCTCTCTCTCTCTCTCTCTCCCCCTCTCTCTCTCTCTCTCTCTCTCTCTCTCTCTCCCCCTCTCCCTCTCTTTATATTACCCAACATGATACCTTTACAGTCATATTAAATTATACTTAAATACAAAAAATACCTTTAAAACATCCACCTAACTCTATTTCAAAAGCAGAATTAACTAATGCAGAAATCTTTAAAATGACAAAGTAAACACTTTTAAAGTCTTTAAATCATTTAAACCACTTAGCAGCAAGGATATAAAACCTCACGTTTGGTGGTAAGGTGGAAGTGCAAGGCTACTGAGCATGCTCAGAGTGACTACTAATCCTCAGTCCAAATACAATTTCAAAAGCATAATGCATGGTATAAAGACAAAAGTATAGGCATACTGGTAAATGTATTACCATATAAGAAAATCTATAAGATTGGGCCAAACATTCAGCAGTTAGGGAAATTAATAATATGTTTAATGCTAATGCCTAATTAATAATAATTAAACATAAAAAAGGAGTTTCTTAAATCATATAGCAAGCATACCTCATTTGTTTGTAAGTCTCTGCAGAGCTCAAATTACATTGCAGTAATTTTTTTATATATTTGAAGCAACTGAGTTCTGCAATATATGATCTAATAACTGTCCTATATTTGTAATATATCATTATTATTACTGTCTTCCACATTGTGCATGTGCAGTAAAAATAGCCCAAATATGGGATGAAAACAAAAATGGATTGCACAGATTTAGTAATCAATACCACTTACTCGTGAACATCTGGTAATAGCAAATAATTGTTACATCATAAAGAAGGGTTTAAAATATTTTAATGAAAAACAAAAGACACATTATTTATCCAAACAAATAAACCAAAACTTTTATAGGAGATAATTCTAAATCGAAATTCTAACATGTTTAAGTATGAACATGGGAGAAAAAGGGACAGGTAAAATGGGATTATGGGAGAAAGCCAATGTTTGTTCACACGCGTCATAATAGATGATAAAAAGGAAAAACTGATTCGGAAAACTTGAATTTTGCTTACAGTTTTCATAAGCAGTTATGCTTTGGTAATGAGCTTATTCAGAAAACAATAGAAATGTTGAACTGGCATCTGCTAAAATACAAAAGTTGTGGTTTCTTTTGCAACTTTTCCCACTAAAACACAGGTATTGATTTAGGAAGTGGGTGGCAGATTGATTTGGGATTGAGTGGCCTAATGTTTATGGGTCACACAAGTCCTCAGGTCTGGGAATATTAGGGCTTCTCGTGGGTGGCCAGGCCACTGTGATACACCACACCCACTGCTTTTATTGCTTGCCGAAGAATGGTTTTGATCATGTTCACAGCAAAACGTAACACCTTGATTCCATGATGCTGCCGAGGGTGGTCACTGCTGGACCGAGTTTTAGGATGACTGCAAGTCATATATTACCTGATGCAATCTCTAAAATCATAGTTAAATCCACAGAATGTCTAATTGTAACATCACTACAAAACTACTTCAAATGGTAAAAAACTATTTGAGAATAACATAACAATAACAATATGGCTCTTTAAAATTAATTTAACTTATACACTGTAACAAATTTCTGTAGTTTTTACAGCATTATTACTGTAAAATGATCAAATCCTTATGGTAGAACCTGTATACAGCAGGTTGCTGTAGATCTGCAAAGCATTGTGGGAAAATTTTGGTGGCGGGAAAATTCTACAGTAAATATGTTTATGCTGTGAATCATCATACAGTCATTTTAACGGATTTTTTTATCCGTACAAATCTGAAGAGACTCCACATATATTATTTGTTTCCATTATTGTTCATTTGTTCATGTCTGCGTTGTATCTTACGAGTGCATGGCTGCTGGGAGAGATAGTGACAGAACAACAGGCCAGGGAGCTTAACTGGTAAACTAGCGTGTGCATATTACTACAAAAATAAACGCTTCGCGCATATAATTATATATTTTCTCATCTGGCAAGATTTGATTGATAACATCTTCAGTTTGTTGAAGGAGTAATGCTGTTGGATAAAAAATCCAACCGGAATTGTCTCCGTGTGTATGTTATGTGTGTGTTTGTGCGTAGCCATGTGAAGGAAACCGATAAATTACTGAAGTGTGCTGAGCTTAAAGAAAACGCAATAAAGAGCTAAGACTTTTAAAGAATTTTGATGGTTAGACATTTCATATTCTTTATAAGATCCATTGCAGGGCAAGCTGCAGCAACCAATGTCTCAGAATAGTGGGGGCTTTGTTCAAAAAATGCCCTTAAAATTCAACATAAAAGCCAAAAAAATGCCCTTGAATAATACAACTAAAAGTGTTAAACCTGTTACAATTAAAATGAAATGTGAATAAAGTGTCTTATTAAATCGGATCACTGTGCATATTTGTTTTACATGTGTTATTTACAGCGGTTAGCCTTACAACCTGTCATAGTCTCGGCTCATGAACGTAATGGCCAATCAGAAGTTTAGATGAGTCACCGCTTGCTTATAAAAACAACATGTTGGAGATACGATGCAAGTCAGATTCATTTATTATAATGGTAGTTTAATGCAGTCAACATCATTCATTATAACACGAGATTATAACTGCAGTCATTTACTTTTTCAGTTATGAGTTTTTAAGTTTTGTTTATTCCCAGTTTGAAAAAAAGTTTTTATGCTACTAAAAGATGTATTCATGCAAAAACAGCAATATCACCCATGAACTATTTGTCTTTATAGTCAATAAGAATGAACTGTAAGAATGGCATGCTAAACAATTTTAACATATTCTATTATTTGACAATAATCATGATTAAAATATCAACAGTAATATTAAGATAATGTTTTTAATATTTCAGTCCACTGTAAAGAGTGCCTGTTTCTTATATTTATTACGTGATATGCTCCTCTAACGCAGTTTCAAAGACAGCATCAGCCTTAAACTTTGTTTTTGTCTTTATCTTTTATCTTTTCATAATGTATACGCATGCATTTAAAATGACATTAATCGGTCACACTTTATTTTAAGGTCCAGTTTTCGGTTTTAGACAACTATTAACTACGACTTTTGCTTAGTTAACTCTTAATTTGTTGCTTAATAATAGTTAGTAAGGTAGTTGTTAGGTTTAGGTATTGGGTAGGATTAGGGAAGTAGAATATGGTCATGCAGAATATGTGCTTTATAAGTGCTTATAGACAGCCGATATGCTAATAATAGGCATGCTAATAAGCAACTAGTTATTAGTGAGAATTGGTCCTTATATTAAAGTGTTACCATAAATCTTATTACATTGAGTTGTGGTGTAAATACAGTTAAATACCGGTAGTCTGTGTAATAAGCCAGATGCAGCTTCTGCAGAATGAATATCACTGAATATAATGAGTCTATGTGTTTTGTCTTTTACTGCAAGGAAGAAGACTTCAGTCCAGGAGGATGTCTCCAGTTCAGGAAAAACATACAGGACCATAGTCAGTTAAAAATAATGTTTTTTCAATGATATATTGTATAGATCTAACAATGTCGTTTTTTTATTATAAACATGTGGTGTTTATTATATCATTTTAAAATGATTGTGTTTTATACATTTCTAATTTTAATTTTACAAAATAAAAATATATATTTACAAAATAAAAAATGTTTACATGTTTACAATCTATTTTTATGCCTTTAAGCATTGTTGTGAAATGTTGCAAGTCAATAAATGTCATTTTTGTGGTAAAAGCGGTGTCTTTATTTCACAGTACACAAAAATTAATGCAGTAATGCATGTTACACTAGTGTAATAATTGCTGTGATAAAGAACACAGCATTCTAATACTCTAATTGCAATTACAGAACTGTGATTATTACTGTAATAAAGAATTACAGTATTTAATAGTTACTGTGATTAAACTTACAGTCAGCATACTGTGGAATGTTTTACAGCAACTTACTTGCCAATTGCTGCCAGCAAGTTGCTGTAAATTTCACAGTATTCTTTTTACAGTGTTAAAACGTGAAGAATTGACAAAGTAAAAGGACAGAAAAAAGTACAACGACTGTAAAAATTATCTTTAAAAACTAAAAAAGAACAAGCATCAACGAAGTAAACATGTAGCCTATTTCTTTGACTGCACAGCACAACATTTATGTCTTTAAGAAATGAGGACTTGCAAACTATACCGTATAGGCTTTTGTTTGGTTAATGATGCAGATACTGGTAAAATAGCATTATACATAAGTAAAATTCAGTTAAATTAACCACAGAAATTATTCAAATTCAAGTGGTCATAATGATAAAAAAATCACACATAAAACGACAATATAGAGAAATAGTCTCAAACAAAGCCAAAGACCTGACATGATTTTCCGCATGGGCTCCGTTCAATAATAGTATGGTTTCCCTCAATTCTATTTGGGACGTTATTTACGTTTGTCCTCTTTTAAGCGCCTTTGCCAAAATGTAACATTGACATTTTGATGTGTCGCTTTAGTCGCTGTCCGTTATGACAGGCTGAAATAGCATGTATGACAACATTACCAGTGCAAAATGGCTTTGCATTAGGCAATTCCATTTCAGTTTTTACACATTATTTTGCGACCACACAACAGTTACTTTGTTAATCTTGTGTGCGTTTTCTTGTTTTATTTTCGTAAAATCGTGGGTCAGCGTGAAAATTGTCGGATTCAGTTGAAACAGAGATTGCGGAAAGTACAAACAAATAATAAGTCAATAACAACGGCGACAGCAGTTCTGCACAACAGAACGTACAGTATGGGTATCAGAGAGGAAAATGTTTCTGCTGCTGCCACCAATCTGTTTGTCATCCACATTAATCTGTGTATTTATCAATTTATTCATATTTATCTATTCTGTGCAGTTTCCATTATTTATTATTATTTGAATACTGCGTCACAACAAAGCCGAATACAGTCAGATTTTGTATTGCATAAAGTGAGTTGGGTGTAAATTTGCCTTTGTTCATGTTACTCTAATTTATTGAATTATACTCACCTGAATGACAATGTTACTGTAGCTCAGTGGTTAGAGCATGGCGTTAGCAACTGGGTCCGATCCCAGGGATTGCACATACTCAATTACAAATGTCTAGTATCATGCAATGTAAATCGCTTTGGATAAAAGCGTTGGCCAAATGCATAAATGCAATGCAAATGCAATAAATGCGATTTAAACCAGATTATCTAACTCTGAACACTGAAATATTTGGGGTATTCAACTAATAATGTTATGGGCGTTAAGCAAAATAAGGTAAGTGGTTAATGTGTGTGCAATCAATCACATTAAACGCATATCTTGGGCCACTTCTAATAATCTCTATACAGAGATGAGCTTTAAACATTTTTGAAAACCATTTTTACCGGAGCATTCCGAGCATATATAAAAGTGCCTCAAGAAGATAACTTGCATTTAGCATGTTTCGCTGCTATCCTTGACATGGTTTTGAGTTCAGAACCTTTCGAGATGACAGCTCCCGTAACGACGCATTTCATTCTAAAAACGAACTACGTGCTGGTAAATAATTAAACATGCGTTATAGTTTTAGGTTAATTATTATTTTTTTGCACCCAAATCACCCAACACACACAGCGAGGCACACATTTGCATTAAAGAAATCAACTCGTCTTTACGATCATTACGATTGTTTAAAAGTAGGCTATAGCTTATGAGCATCCATGCTAACTTAAAAATGGTTTCACTTGGTTAAAAGCACCCAAAGCTCAAAGTGTGTCCGAATTATGTAGGATAGCATAGCTCTTTTCAAGTGACTTAGAAATGCACTACTTGGGGTTAAATTGTAGGCATAACAGCTAAATTCTTCAAATTATTTATTATTTAATTATTTTAGTGGCCGTTGTAAGTTTATGATAATTCAACTAACACAAGTGTCACATGACAATGAAAACGCGCGGATGTATTATCTGCACCCACGCATATTAATAGCCTATTCACCATGCATAGTTTCGGACATATCCAAAATCCCCTCATAAAGTAGGGGGAAATTTGGAACACAGCTAAGGACTGCTGAAACAGCCTATTAAATAACTAAAAATAAAAGAATTACTTTATGACGCCCCATTTAAATTGTTTTATGGCCATTACATATAGACTTATATTGTGCACATTATAATGTATAACTGAAACTGTAAATTGAGTAAATAAGCATTTTGTCATTTATATTTTTTATACCACTGGCTACACAGTCCACTATAAATCACTTAGACCTTATGGCTACATGTAATAACAGAATCGGTTTTAATCAGACATTACAAATGGCTACACATTTCACAGGGACCCATTGTTCACATTTCTGGAAATGGTGGATTATGTCATAATTCTGTTCACTTGAACAATGCTGTTAAATGCATGTATTAATTCGTTCATTAACAAGTCTATTATGATCGGTATTTCGGTATTGTTATTTTGCCCCCTCTCTCGTTTTTATTGGTAAGCGTCGCAGGTGGTTATACCACTTGCTATGATATTGCTAATATAGGCCGTTTCACTGACCAATCAGGTGTCGTAAATATTAATGTGCATCCCCATCGTCTTCATCGTGTCCATGCATGAAGGCTTTCTCTTACACTGGGTCGCGTAGGCCTCTGTGTAATATAAAATGAGAAGTTGTGCATTCAATGAAGCAAGCTAGGAGTGGAAAAATACTTCTTTATGCACCACTGTTGACGGTCCCGATCTGCCAAAAGGTGGGCATGCCTGAGCAATACTTAAAACACAATAGGGTAAGCGCGTCACCTTGTGGTTAATACGAGTTACAACATATGTTGTTTAGCAATACTTTTTGCACTACACCAGTTTGCATTTTCGTACATTCTGTAGAGAAAATTACAGTGTAGTTTTCCATACACTGTAGGGAAAACCGTCTATCTATTCTTCATACAGTTCCATAATTTGACAAAATGATGATTTCATGTAACTGGTAAACAAGTACACAAGATTTTGAGATAAAAAAAACGTCCACGCATTAAAGTGACAACCCCAATATTTTAGTAACAGATCATAGATTAAAACTGAAAGTCTGGATTTGAGATAAGGTCCGCAAAGCCTATATATTCATGACTTCAGACGATATTTGTATGATAGCAGGAATAGTAATTCCGCAAGGGGGCACCAAACGGGTGCATTGGATGAAATTGGATCCGGTCAGCGGCGGTTGCTGAACACAGGCTGCTTTGTTTTTGATCCTGAGCTACGGATTAATACATGCACATGGACAGCATGGCGGCCGTTTAGATCTTTTCAGCAGAGCCCGTGAATTAGGACAAAATCTCGTACGTTAAAAAAATCTAAAAGTACTTGACATTTTGGCCACATTTTGGTATTTGCAATACCAAACCAAACTGGTAGAAATAAGTAGTAGTAGGCTACAAGATATAAAGTGAAGGACACGAAGAATCACACAGCAGACAACTCCCATAGCTCTAACAAACAGCCTCCATTAGAGGGCAGCATTGCTATGCTGTATTTGACAAATTAAAGATACTTTAACCAGAATAAACTAATTGAAATCTGTAAAAAATATATTGTATTTAGATTATTTTGAGTAATAAAATCATAATATTGCTGTCTATGTAAAATCAAAACAACACAGGCATCATATACTGCCACTACATGCACTTCTGCAGCATTTGACAAATTATTCAAGAATTTAGTCTGATGTTTAGTCAATCTGATCTAATTATAGCACTGTTCACATTTCCTTTATTACTAACTCACAGGAGGATCACTTTTAGATTGCATCAGCATGTCTGCTTTTGCTAGAACTTGAATCATTTATGTAGGAGACACTTTTTTGTTATTCTGGCTTAAATCAAAACAAACCAACTGCAGTTTGATTTATATTGATTGGAATGCACAATAAAAAACATGATTTTTGAAAAAAAATAAAAATGGAGTTATCTCATTTTGGAACCAAACTCTTCATATAAACGTTCTCTTTGTTGTACTAGTTTCTAGACAATACTTGGGATGTGCAAGCCAAACCAACCGAGACTTTATTCCTAATAATTTACAAACTAAACTGCTTAGCTTGTCAACACCTGCAAATGGTAAACTATTGCACAGCATGCCTGTAATTCTTACTCTAGACCGGCCTACTCAATTCTCTTTATCTACACTTCAACTCTCAGCAGCCCAGTTGTGCCTTTTGTGCTCAGAGAACCATTTGTCCAGTTCATCAGAACAGTTTGACACCTCTGATTGCCTATGCAACTGTAAATGCTTTTGCAATACAATGGCAAAACATAAAGGTAAAACATGATAATGTGAGGTGCTTTAAAGACCCAAATAGGTCTTGTGGTAACAGTGTCATGCTAATTTCTGCAGATGTAGGATGATGGTGCTTCACAGTTAAATCTAAAATACAACACAAGTGTACACCTCAATATTTGTTGAGTTTAGGAATATTCCAAATGCTTGTGTACACAATATCTTTATAAAGTTCATAATAAAGATTCCATGTATGCTTGCATATTGACCTTGCTCTTCATAGATATTTCAACAGAGTTCCAGTTGTCCAGCCCCATTGGCCTTTCAGTTGTCTGAACAGCTGAGACAGTTTTACCATACTGAATCTTGATAGCCGCAGAATGTTTTCAAGTAGAAGAACTGGCTTCAACTGCCCCAAACTGCCTATTCCAAAAGGCCAAACAGAATGAAATAAGTTATTCATGGTACATAAGTATGTAAACAAACCTAAAATTATTAACAATGGTTTACATTTGGTGGATTGATTATTCAAAACCCAGTAGATGTGTAAAGAGTTACAATAAGAAGCTGAAAAACAATGTCAAACAATGTAAACTATGCTGTGGTTTATTGTTTTAAAATTTGATAGTGTCAGTCAGCTATATTAACCTATCAGTTGTAGGTATTTGACTTTAAAGCATTGTTTTTATCTTTCAGTGGCAGAAAAAGCCCCCTTACCACACAACATGGTCTAATCATCACGTGATGTAGCGTATTTATAAACATAAAAAATGGTGCACACAAAGAATGATACACACACGTGCTTGGAATTAAGAGTAACATAATAATTAATTTTAAAAATCGTTGTTGTTTTGTTGTCTCAGCAGCACACACTATTTTTCAACTTTTATCCTCTGTAATATAGGCCAAAGGCAACAACGCGGCGAGGCGTTGTTTGTCTATAACATTTAAACCTTTCGATTTTATTTTGGGATGTGTAATGTACCTCAGACAGTAGATTCTTCATCTTTTAATATGTTACATCGATTTTTGTTGCACAAAGTCGCTCACAATGAGAGTACAAACATGCTGTTTCAAAGACTTACCGCTAACTATTTTAAATCCCCATCTCAGCCAATCACTGACTAGATCACTGGCGTCGTCATCTGGACCATATATTCTCAAAGAAACTTGACCGTGGTAAGAACAGCCAATGGCGTTTCAAGACCGCAAATAGAACCTTGTCGTTTTAAATTTGAATGCCTACCAACCAATGAGATGTGCTCTCTGAGGGTGGAGTCTATGGACATTTAATCAAGTTTGTGCGCCGCGGAGCACAGCGACAAAACAGTTTACAACAAGACTGCGTACATTTTGCGGAGCAGTTTGAGGCTGGTAAAAGGTAAGCTCTCCTTGAAAGTTTCAGATTGTGTTTCTTTTTAAGAAATAATTTGTGGGAGAATTTATCGGGTACGACTTAAAAATATGTGATATTCCACGGTCTTGCTATTTTTATTTTCATGCAAAACTTTAAGACACTTGTAACGTACGTTAGCTTAAGTCAAAATCTTACTGAAGTCTTTTAGTTTATAAAAAGCTGGTTTTGTTTTAGTGTACAAGTAGACTTTAATGGATAGTGATTTCTTGTAAAGTTAAGAAGGTTAACAGCCATGACTGGGTGTTAGTCTGAGGTCGTAATGGAGTGTCGCTCATGTAACGTTACGGAGACCGAAGCTGCCAAAAGTTGCCTTTAATAAAAAGGCACGATAGCAAACCGGCGAGCTGTATTTACTAACAACGACCTACATGTTAAATGAACGTGGTCTCGGTTGAAATTGTAGAGGACATTTCCTGCAGTTTAGGCGGGAAAACAAAATGGAGGGACGCTTATTGTTCTAGTGGAAACGAAGCAGGAACTTGATCGGCTTAACCAGTATCTAGTGAGCAATCACTTCTCCATTGCTCCACCAAAGTTTTTTGGCAATATCCAAAGAGGGATTTCACCAATAATACGTGCTATTTTCATTTCCTTAAAAAAAATGTCTCCACGTGTAGGAAATTAGAGCCATGGTTAAAGATCCTAGTAAGCCCAGAGGAAAGACGTCTTCTTATGCATTCTTTGTGCAAACATGCCGGGAGGAACATAAGAAAAAGAACCCCGGGACTTCTGTCAACTTTTCAGAGTTCTCTAAGAAGTGCTCTGAAAGATGGAAGGTAAGTTGAACAGAAAGGGCTGCAATGTTTTTCCGGGGATGGTTGTTAGGGAGGGGGTGGGGCGGAATTACACTATGCATCTGTTACTCAAATGACGAATGTAGGCCAAGAGGATAAAGAGCCACACTCAATGCCTGGCAAGCACCTGCTCACAGTTTTTCCTTTTAACAGGCCGTGTCTGCTAAAGAAAAGGGGAAATTTGAAGAAATGGCCAAAAATGACAAGGTCCGCTATGAACGGGAAATGAAAAGCTATGTGCCTCCTAAAGGTGCAAAAGGAGGGAGAAAGAAGAAAGACCCAAATGCTCCTAAGAGACCTCCGTAAGTAGAACACAATACACCCCTTTTTGTCCCTTGAAACGTGTATCTGTGGTGATATTAATATTTGTAAAATTCCTGTCTCCTATCAGATCTGCTTTTTTTGTCTTCTGTTCTGAGCATCGTCCCAAGGTAAAGAATGACAACCCTGGCATTTCTATTGGTGATATTGCAAAGAAGCTTGGTGAGATGTGGTCCAAGCTTTCACCAAAGGAAAAGTCTCCTTTTGAACAGAAGGCAATGAAGTTCAAGGAGAAGTATGAGAAGGTAAGTTCCAACTTGATTGAGTTTATGAAGGCCTTTTTTCCCCCAGTGAAGTAGTACTTAACAAGTGTTTTACACCAGGACGTTGCTGCATATCGTGCCAAAGGTGTTAAAGCAGATGGTGGCAAAAAAGGGGGACCAGGACGGCCAGCAGGGAAGAAAGCAGCGGCTGCAGATGATGATGATGACGAAGAGGAGGATGAAGAAGAAGAAGAGGATGATGAGGAGGAGGAAGATGATGATGATGATGATTAAACTATCAGGAAAACTTGAGGAGTTATTTGCAAAAACAATGTGAATGCATTTTTTTTAGCATTTAAATTTTCAAAACATGTACAGAAATGTGTATAATTGAATACATATTGCAGTCATGTGCTGTTTTGTAAGGGTAACTGCTTTTTAAGCACTGCTTTTTGTCTGATAGCTGTGGTGTTTGGTTTATCTTTCCCGGTTTCATATGATTTCTACTTCCATTTTAATGAGAAACAAATGGATTTCCGTAGTGTCTCATTTTTAAACTGTGCTTTAAAGTTGTGTAGACTGAAGTTTTTTTTTATTATTAAAAATTGTATATTGTGACCAGTCCCCACGTTTGTTCGAGTGCAATTTTGACTTATTAAAATTTTTTGCAGAATTTATGTACATTGTCAACAGCATTTCTAAGCATTTAACAATTTTGTTATGAGCGTAGTTCAAAAAGTGATAATTAACAAAATAAGTTTCTCTGGTGGATCACAAGAAGCTATTTTGAGAATGTCCCATGTTTTGTGTCTGTACAGAGGGTTCTGGGGTTGTGTGGTTACCAGCATTCTTCATGTCAATTTGTGCTCTGCAGAAGAAAAAGTTGCAGGTTTGGGATGATATGAGTGAGTAAATGGCAAATTCATTTTGAGGTGAACTATGCCTTTACCCAAGAAAAAACTTTCTTCACTTCTCACAATTATGAAGTAGTGTAATTGGAATTTGTTCAGTTGCAAAACATTTTGGTTAATCTAATTAAAATGGGTTAAGGTCAAATGCTTTCTCAAAATTAACCATACGTTACTAGGGTTGGGAATCGTTTCAATTTTATCGATTCTGATTCTGCTTATCGATTTCGATTCCACAGTTGAAGTAAAACATTTACATATCAACCTGTATGGTCATGTAGCCTGCTTATTGACTTGTTTGCAAAATAAATATTTATGAGCACTGTTTTTGTGTATATTTACACACAAAAACACACCTTTTCTGATTTATTACAATTTGTATTATCATAGTTGAACTACATCATGGTTAAACTGCAGTTACTATAATGCAACTGGTTAATTTGTGATTCCTGTGCTTTAATGCAAATTCTATAACTAAACTATGCTTACTATAGTAAAAAATATCGATAATTTTCATAAGGGCTTTTATTGAGATAGCAGATCATGCAACGCATGTACTTTTCTGAAAATATGCACACAGGAATTGATAAGAGGAATTCAAATTTTAATCTCAAGTATCCGATTCCTATTCCTTTCGATTCCGATCCGATTCCTAGCCTTTCGATTCCGATTCCAAATTGGAATTGATTTTCGATTCCCAACCCTATACGTTAGATTTTTTTTTAGATTTAGATTCAATTTATTGTCATTGCACATGTACAAGGCAATGCAATGTGACCTCTGCATTTAACCCATCCAGAGAGTAGTGAACACACGTACCCCCGGAGCAGTGGTCCCTGCTGCTGACCAACTTTATGGAGATGCAGATTTCATTTTCCAACAGGACTTGGCACCTGCACACAGTGCCAAAGCTACCAGTACCTGGTTTAAGGACCATGGAATCCCTGTTCTTAATTGGCCAGCAAACTCAAATGACCTTAACACCATAGAAAATCTATGGGGTATTGTGAAGAGGAAGATGCGATATGCCAGACCCAACAATGCAGAAGAGCTGAAGGCCACTATCAGAGCAACCAGGGCTCTCATAACACCTGAGCAGTGCCACAGACTGATCCACTCCATGCCACGCCGCATTGCTGCAGTAATTCAGGCTAAAGGAGCCCCAACTAAGTATTGAGTGCTGTACATGCTCATACTTTTCATGTTCATACTTACTTAAAAGAAATAAACATTTGAAATATATCAGTCCGTGTGTAATGAATGAATATAATATACAAGTTTGACTTTTTGAATGGAATTAGTGAAATAAATCAACTTTTTGATGATATTCTAATTATATGACCAGCACCTGTATACCTTCATAATAAATAAACGAAATTAAGCCAGAATCAAGTCACAATGTGCAAAATAAATGTTTTTAGGCAAAATGTCTGAAATGCAGGAAAACATAATTTTGAAAACACAAGCCACAAATACTAAAATAAAATTTCCTTAAACATCACGTAACAATGCTGTGCCATACAATACTAGACCAGATCTCGCCTCAAAACTATTTTTAAAACTAATCGATAATAATTATTTTTTACAAACAGAAATACAGCACGTTTATTACCAATGAACTACCAAAGTTACTTTATTTACCGCATGTAAAGGATGAATGCAATAAAGCATCTTACCATTTAAACAGTCAAAAAGTCCCTTCACCTTTTTTCCTGCGAACTCTTTCTCCGTCCCCCTGACACGAACGCTTGCTTTCAGTTCCAAAAGTCGGTGCCGTGCTTGCTATATACGGTGATTTTGGTGAAATTGGTAGTCGAATCATGCTCCTCCGATCGAAGCATCGAATCGTCGACGATTCGGGGTCACCCAATTTTCCTATCTAAAATGTTTACTTTAAGTAAATGTTTTTTTTTTAATAATTAAACTAAACTGCACAGGTAGACATAAAAAATTTCAATTTATTTTCTCAGAAAAAAACAAAAAATATAAGTTAGATATTTACACCTTCATTGGGAAGCCCACCGTATCTCAAAATGTTAATTTAGAAATAACCCTATTTACATTATTCAAAAACAAATGTACACTTTGCAATCATTGTTTCCCTTAAAACACCTTGACTTCACTCAAGATTGCTGATTTTTGGCCGTGGACAGTAACATCTGTCCAATGATTATAATCAATAACTGATTTTCACTAACATATATGTATTCCCTCAACCAAGCAAACATTTATGCAGTAGACAAAATAAACATTTATCACTTTTTCAATCACTGACCCATTTCCCTTTTCTTTCCACGTCCACGCCTTACCCATAGAAGATGGCAAAAATGTGCCACTGTGCCAAAGACCAAAATTATTCAAGTGGTAGGTTGTCCTCACAAACATAACCATCCAGTGTTTAAAAATGATGCATTCCAGTACGAAAGTTGACAAACAACTTGTACTTCATAATGGAGCAGCAACAAAAGACTAAGTGGTAGATCATGTATCTTTGCACATATTGTGCATAGTCTGTAAAATGGGAAAACTAACGTTCTGTTAGGTAGACCCCTCCAATCCACAAGATTCCAAAAAAACACGCAGTGGACAGTGGGGACAAACCAATGTAAACACTGTCTTCAATGGAAAAGAATTTCATGATAAGAGTTCAAAGTTATTTTGGTGAGGCCTACAACTGCATGTCTCCATTAGTCACATGTATACTGGTAAAACCTGTTACTGTAGACAAGTCAGTATTTATCCTTGAAGCACATTTGTACAGCAGTACAGCCTGGCTCTCAAACAGCCACAATATTGTTCATCTCCCACTTCTGAGAGCTCTTGCTGTTGTCACAGTCAGCTAGATAAACTTTGTGCAGGACATCAGAGCGATCCAAGCATTTTCCTGTAGGTATGTGCGTGAACCTGTGTAGATCCTGGGAAAATGAGGAAGAAAACGTGTTTCTAAAATGTTTAGAAAAGTACAAAATAAAGTTTAATTTGTGAACAACAATTATTTCAACATGATCAAATGATTAATCTGTGATAAAATAGGTGGTTGCATTTCGAAAAAGGCTTGGTGCATGCTCTCACATACCTTAAAATATCTCCACTCTGTATGCTCGTTCAAGTTGCAGTGTGTTATGATGACAGCAGATCCATCTCCACCCCTTGTCAGGCACTGGTCATACTGCATGAGCTGGTTAGCTTCATTGATTCTAAAGAGCTGAAACAACCACATGAACAGGCAAGTGAAATGAGATCAAGAAAAACTACTGCTATGAAAACTGCATATTTTCCCCATACCTGATTGCCACCCATCCGATGACAAGGGCCGATCTCAACATTGCCACCATTGGTATGGCCCATGCTGTCTATGCAATAGCTGGTCTCAAACCCACGGACCTATTGGAAGATAATGCACGTGAAAAATGATAAACGGCACCACGTCATTTGCGCGGCATTTTGAAACAGGACAAAAATATGCACCTCTCCCCATTCTACATTCTTTGGAGGTAGTGGGTAATGCATGGGGATGTCATAAGCTATCTCCTCCATGAACCACTTGAAGCTCTTGCATCGATGTTCCTCTCTGAACTTTTTCAAGCCGCTGATGTCTCCGTAAGCCAGTGTGAGAGTCTCTGGCCGGCTGGCATAAAAATAGTCCTTGTACTCATCCCACCACACCTCCACCACTCTCACATAGTTCTAAACACAAGCCGATAAAGAGAGTCAAGTTAGTGACTCGATTTTAAGTGCATTACTTGCCTTAAAAAAATCATCTATTGAGCGTGATGGTGGAATAAAAAGCGTTCGAGCTGACCTTGAGTGTGGGGGAAGAGCCTACATGAGCAGGAGGTGGGTTTCCCTGCCAGCCCTGCAGACGGTAGATGTGCCCCACCCTTGAACATGGCACAAACAGAAGCTGCCCACCGCACTGCCATATCTGCCGAGGACAGAAGGTGCACACACACAAATAAACTGCTCATGTCTGCTAAATATGTTGCTCTGTGTGTAATCAATATAGAAAGCATCTCAACCACTCTCTCATTCTGGAAAAATAAATCACCTTGTTACAAGTGTAGTTCACCCAAAAATGAAAATTCTGTCATCATTTACTCACCGTGATGTCATTTCAAAACCGTATGACTTACTTTCTACAGCAGAACACAAAATATATTTTGGAGAAGGTGGTAACTGAACAACGGCGGTATCCATTCACTTCTATTGTATGGACACAAAACCAATGCAAGTCAATGGGTACCGCCGTTGTTTGGTTACCAACATTCTTCAAAATATCTTTTGTGTTCTGCAGAAGAAAAAACCATACAGGTTTGAAATGACACGAGGGTGAGTAAATGATGACTATCCCTTTAAATAACAAAAAGGGCATAAAGTTTTACCTTGTACGAGATCTCAAAGTTTTCTCCTCCCCAGATCTGAAGACCTGGATCGTAGAGGCCCAGCTCGAAGAAGAAATCTCTCTCTATTGCAAAGAGCCCACCAGCCATGGCAGGAGACCTAAAAGACACATTTACCTGTCAGGGACGTTACACCTTCCACATCACAGACATACAGGATTTAAAATGTCATGTCAACAAATCCACATAATTCTGCTAAATATGGTGTTTCTTTATGTTACATTGCTTGTAGCAAATACAACAGCTTGTGACAGAAGGATGCCCTGAAAAAAAATCATGCAGCATACACACTTTATCGAATTTTATGACTTAAAGTGATAGTTCGCCCAAAAATGAAAATTCAGTCATCATTTACTCACCCTCTTGTCATTTCAAACCTGTATGACTTTCTTTCTTCTGCAGAACACAAAAGAAGATATTTTGAAGAATGTTGTTTACTGGCCCCCATTCACTTGCATTGGTTTTGTGTCCATACAATAGAAGTGAATGGGGGCCAGTGCTGTTCGGTTACCAACTTTCTTCAAAATATCTTCTTTTGTGTTCTGCGGAAGAAAGAAAGTCATACAAAATGACAAAATGACAAGGTTTGAAATGACAAGAGGGTGAGTAAATGATGACAGAATTGTCATTTTTGGTTGAACTATAACTTAAATGCATGTAAACAGGAGTATACAAATGACAAGACAGAGATTAGGTTGTTAGTGCACACAGAATGGAGTTGACTGCAAGTGAAGAGAGGCAGGAACAAGGATTGTGAGTCATTATTTGTTGAGCAACTCAGCCAGAAGAGCCATAGTCAAGCCATGAAGAATGTTTTCCAATACACTTCATTATTTTAAGACCCCCTTATAGCGGTTAGTATACAGTTTTACATAGGATTCTGCATTTAGTACTCAAGTGTTAAAAGAGCCAATGTGATAGGGACCAAGACAAGCAGACCACCACCAATTTTAACAACACAGTCTGCGGGGTTATGGTCACTAATCAGCTCAGAATTCCGACTTTAAATTACCGATATGGCTCAGTTTTAGTTAGTCTCATCTGCTTCTCCTTGCTACCCAGAGGCACGCGTTTCCAAAGCATGCTCCAGTCCCATGCTCCTCTGGCAAAGCCATCCTCGTCCCCGCCCCCCTGGGCCTCGATGTTGAAAGTCTGGCCGTTAACCGAGTCTATGAGGGGTACTGTGCACACGGTTCTGATCACAGACACAGAGGATGGAAGTGGGGCAAGGGGAAGGTCCATGCAAGCAAACACAGGCACGCACAAACACACGTTCACACGCACGGGGAGGAGGGGTGGGGGGAACAGGAGAGAGACAGAATGTGTTTAATGATCATGCTTCAGGAAGGGTGGAGGCCGAGTTTACCGATAAGGCTCGGTCTTATGCTTTCTCTTAGCCTTCTCTCTGCTGCTGAGTGGGACCCGTTTCCACAGGAGGCTCCAGTCCCAGGCGCCTCGCGCCAGGCCGTCCTTGTCCCCACCCTGCTGGGGCTCTATAGTATAATGATTGCCGTCTATGTAATCTATCAATGGTACTGTGCAGACCGTTCTGCAACATTAACACAACATGATATTAACAATACATTTAGCGTCAAATAAAAATTTAATCATCCTTACCTGGGGTGCATATTACAAAAAGATATTTCAACAAGGAATTATATATCTGTATATATCATACTATATCAGCACTTAACATAGTACACCAATATAATCCGATACATAGACTGATATAACGATATGGCCGTAATTGCCTGACATTTGGAATTTTTTAATATAGGCATTATTGGGCAATAAATCTTGTAAGGGTCTAATTTTTTGTAAATACATTTGTGTTATATCTGCCGCACTGCTGTCTAAATATCGGTATTGCCAAAAATATCGGTCTCATATCAAAGTTTCTGTGGCTATAAAGTCAGTCTAGAGCTCAAGGCATACCTGTCTTTTGAAATAGGGGCCACCAGTGGGGAGTACCAGTTTGGTCCAACTTCACAGTGAGCATCCAGGTAGATCAGCACCTGAGGACGAAGCCACAGTGTGAGACAATCACATTCAGTTCTTTGGAACCATAAAACAGTGAAATATAGGGCCCAAACCTGTCCCAGAGTGGCTTTGTGAGCTCCTATGCTCCTGGCCTGGATCAAACCCTCTCTCTTCTCATTGCGGAACAGTTTGACAAGTCCATTCCATTGTTTTATGTACTCCTCCAGCCTCTCTTTGAGATGCACTAAAACAGAAAACAAACACAAATCCTTTGTACACACATTGGAACAAAGATATTTTTAAAATACTGTCCAATCTGAAGAAGTTTATTTATATTCATTATTTGAAAGACCTCATATAATTAAAACTATACACAATGCACAGTGACAGACTATTGTTTTATTTCTTCTTTCTTTACTCTTTACTTAAAAATTACATAAAGAATAAGACTTTAGATAAGCAATTATTAGATTTTCTGCCTGAACTTTCCATACTGAGCATTTTTGTAACTTGGGTTGTTCGACATATTGATGATGACACCTGCTTACTGCTATAGCAAACAATGTAGATATAAAGTTTGAGAACATGCATAATGACAGTGAATCTGATCCGAAAAGCAAATCAAAACTGTGCGGAGTATAAACAAAGTCAATCTATCAAAAGACAACTCTATGTAGCCTTTATATATTCTCATTGGACTAGTCTGCATCCCTGCATGCATTCACAGCTCCCCTGTGAATGATCCATCAAAAGATATCATTCACCATTCAATAACAGCCTGTCTGCCTGCCTCATATCTGAATGAGCTCAGCATCATTCTTCAGATGAGCAGGTTGTGGTAAAGGTTAGGGCTGTGTATTGGCAAGTGACTCCCGATACGATACATATCACGATAGATGGGTCATGAAGCAATATATTGCCATGTATTATGGGAATAAGGTGGGTCACGCAAGTCACTTGGCTGTTGTGGTGCATTACAGTTAAAACACTGAACATGGGCAGTATAAAACCCCTGGTTCATCCGTGCTGTAAATGTGCTGGTGTCACATCCATGAAAGCACAATACATGTCATTGTTACTTTTCTTAATAAACTTTTTGTCTAATGCACTGCAGTGGCCAAGTGACTTGTGTCATGTCTTGCGAAGCCTACAAACAGCATTTAATTTATATAACTCATCACTCCATGACTTATTTTGAAAACCAAAGCACACCCACACACCAGCTCTGAGAGCTCCAAGCGTTCTTATATTTTTCGCCATGCTCGCTTCCACTTACTTTTGGCCGTATGTATATGACATGATTTTTTAAAAAAAATAGCGAGGTATCACAAAAAAAAAATATTGCGATAGTTACATGTATCGATATTTTTGCACAGCCCTAGTAAAGGTACAGCATGACTCTTTTACTCTAGAGAGTGAAATCAGAAAACTAACGCCACTAGAGTCAACCTGAAAAACCAGTAAGTGTTTGAACATAGTGAGAGTACAACCAGCAGCCAGCACGCAAAAATCAAAGAGAGTACAGGAAAATCAAAGCGATATAGATATAGCGCTATTTTGAGCCCCTTTCTACATAATTCATTTGAATTTTGCTTTCCTCCAAATGTTAGTAGTCACCATAAAATCAAAATGGCAATGCTTATTTTATAAGGAACAGTTCACCCAAAAATAAAAATTATGTCATCATTTACTCACCCTCAGGTTGTTTCAAACCTGTATACGAAAAAAATGTCAGTAACCAAACAGATTTCATCCCCCATTGACTCCCATAGTATTTATTTTCCCTACTATGGCAGTAAATGGGGGATGAGATCTGTTTGGTGGTTACATACATTCTTCCAAATATCTTCCTTTGTGTTCAGCAGAACAAAAAATGTACACAGGTTTGAAACAACCTGAGGGTAAGTAAATGATGAAAGAATTTTTATTTTGGGGTGAACTGTCCCTTTAAAGGGGTCATATTGCACAGCTAAAACAAATATTATTGTTTGTTTTAGATGTAACGCAATGTGTTTAAAGTTTAACCATTTAAAGTTTAAAAACGTTGTATTTTCCACATACCGTGCATGTTTGTATCTCCTCTTTGCCACCGCCTCTCTGAAACGCGCTGATTTTTTACAAAGCTCATCGCTCTGAAAAGCGAGGTGTGCTATGATTGGCCAGTTCACCAGTGCGTAGTGATTGGTCGAATACTGCAAGCATTTCATGGAAATGTAACGCCTCTTACCATATTCGGAACATCAGGTTCCAAAGCAATTGTACTGACAGGCGATACAATGAGATTTACAATTACGCCCACCTTAACTACGTGTAGATTTGGGCGGTCTTAGTCAAATCATGTTACGAAGTTACGTAGATTCGCCGGGGTGTGGTTACACGAGGCGTTTCAGGCAAGTCTGGGTGAGCATTCGCTTTTAGATAGAATGCATCTTTTGTTCCCACACTTTCATTTGTGCAATTTTACGTGTCTAATACATGCATGGGCAATTTATAACACACAGAAAAACACGTAATTCTGCCATATGACCCCTTTAACATAATATTGTGGTGTTTCTTATAAATGTGTTAGTGTGAGGGTCTTTATATTTTTTCAAATTCATGTGCCGTCAAAATTCATGTCCCCCCTCCTTCAAACGACATCTCTAGTCTGCATAACATATGTCTCGGCCTGAGGGGTGGTCAACAATCCAATCAAATCCCGCAGAATGAAATCAAGCTCAGCCCTACATTATTCTCATTCCAAAAGCCGTCACACTCAGATTTTCATTACCATTCAGAAGAAAACACCATTGACACTTCCATTTCATGCTGACTTTAAATGTCGTTCTAATTGAACAGGACAAGTTGCTCAAGTGTCTCAAATGTAAAGCCTCGAGCTCATCGAGTATACATGCACACTTTTGATGCAGTGATAAAAACAATGCTCATACTACCTTTGTTACTAAAGTCATCGATCATGACAATCTCAGCCAGGTATCTCCTAGGGGTTCTTTTGATGACGCTGTGCACCGTCCTCATCAGGGTGGACCAACCCTCATTATGGAAGACGATGATCACGCTGGAGGTGAGGAGGTTCTCATCATAGTGCCAGTATTTGCACCTGAGGAAAATACACTCTGTTATAAAGCACACTCTCTACTGGAAGTAAACCTTGACGAAGAACAGCATGATAGTCTATGACAGGATAATGGTTTATACACACAATGCATTAGCAGAGTCTTAGATGCTCACATGAACCTTCATCCTGTGGAGGCCATTTCTAACACAGGAAACAGCAACTCTGCATAGTGCTTCCTGTGCACCAGGGAAAGGACTTCCTCATTCTCTTTTTCAAATGTCTAAGCAAAATCATAGCTTTGTGCAGTAGGTAAAACAGGCAGAAAGATTTTACAAGCCTGCACAAGATTGATGCTTTAGTAGGCTGAGATTTTAGAAATATCTTAAATCATTGGTTTCAATGTATGTTGGTTTCAATGTAAGTGTGTAGATAAAGTTTGCATAAGGCCAATTCACACTGATCCAACAAACACCAACAAATCTGTTTGCTGAATCAGTGTGAAACCCCTTTCAGGCACTTGTTGCACAAGTGTGAATCTGCGTTTAGAATGTTGGTGTTTGTTGCCGTTGTTTGTTGGCACTTGTTGGATCAGTGTGAATTAGCTTAACTGTGTTGCATGGCACAATAAAGCCATTCAACTGGAAAAGCTACTCACACCCACGACATTGAATCTCGATGGAGATCGGGGTGTGTTGCACTACACATAAACATGTCGTGGAGCACCTCACCAAACTAACCTTACCTTACACACACACGGTGTCATAAATGTTTTCTTGTGAGCAACATAATGCCATATTTTAATAAATATAAACATTGCTATATGAGCATCATTAGTGTACGGAAGAACACCTTAATAATTAGTTTATTAGTTTAGTAATTGTTTAAATGACAAAATGTACAATATTTATAGCTATAATTAGAGTACAAAACAGAAATCAACATTGTAACTGTATAGAGATAAACACAAAGACACAACTAATTTAAATACAATTATTGCTTTAGTAGGCTATTTCTAGAGTTGTGCTGTGCACCACCTGGGGGCACTCTGCACCCAAAGTTTTACAATGGCTTAGTCACCATGAAATCAGGAAACAGGAAAATTCTAAATGTTTTACACAGTGTTGCAGTGATTATTATAAATAACATTTGAAAAAAATTCAAAAGAAGCCGTTTCACTAGCATATACGTCACGATACGGAAAAGAAGTCAATAGCAACTTCCATTTCATGATGTCTTTAATGTTTTGTGACTTTCTCAGTCAATGTATTAATATTAAGAAATTAGGCTCAAGGTCTTTAAGCCTTCTTTCGTGATTTTTGATTAATCAAAGCAATAGCCTACTATAGGATGAGAGTAAGCTTTTTTATTTAACGAAAATATACAGAAATACTGCTTCTTCTCAGTTCAAGCTTGCACATGTCAGTGGGGTCAGTGGTTTAACACCTTAATGAATATTAATAATGAATTAAAACTGGTCATCAATGTGTACATACATAAGCAATCCTTCTAAATTTCTGATGACATAATATATTGCTAGTAAAATTCACGCTCATGCCATGCTCTTCCTTGAACTCAACCTAGGTCAACTGGCCTAACTGACGAACAGTCATTTATACAAAACATAGTGTAACTGACTGTGTCTTGTGAATGAGGCTACATTTGCCTAGAATATTTCAAGACTTTAGGAAACACCACTGATGTGTCAACAGTGACATCTTTTGGGAAAGGTTGGTAACGCTATGTACTTGACAACAACTCAGAAAGAGTCTGTCTGCCCAATAAGATAATACCAAACAAATAGCCCCAATGTAATAAATATTGTCTATATTATTCTTATGGAGTCTTGAAAAGGTTAACTATCCCATGATGACCGTGTTTAGGTAACTTAATACCAGTTCATTTGATCAGGCTTAGAACAATGAAGCTCTGTTGCAGAGGGGCATAACCAATAGTTAATGCCACCAAAGATCAGTATATGGTGTTCTTTTTCCAGTAACATTTAGTGCGAATACTTATTATGTCAAAGTTTACAAAATGACGCACATACCCCACCTTTACCAAAGATTTTCATTCATTCATTCAACAGTTGTCCGTTGTTTTTTCTAGGCCTGGATCTCAACAATATGTAGACATTCTCATTAGAAAAAAAGGTTTGTTGTCCCTGGAGCAGGTGAGTTTTAGTCGCTATGGGTAGGTTTCCACCACCCTGGCACCATGCACTTACAAAGTATTTACGAACTGAATTTTGTGATGTTTCAGGTACACTATATGGACAAAAGTATTGGGACTCATCCATTTTAATCAACAGGTTTGACTACTTGAGCAAAAATCCTAATGCCACAGTAAATCATATTTTAGAGAATTACGTTCTTCTAATTTCATAGCAACAGTTTGGGCAGGGCCAACTTTTATTACAACATGACAATGACCATGTGCAGAAAGCAAAGATCAAAAAGAAATGACTAATTCAGTCTAGTGTGGAAGAATTTGACTGATCTATATAAAGCTCATAGACCTGAACCCAGCTGAACACCTGTGAGTCGAACACTCATCACCCAAATCAATGACTTGTACACAGGGGTACATTTTTTTAAACAGAAAAAGGCCCTTCCAAAACTGTTGCAACAAAGATGGAAACAAAATTTCTTTAATATGAAATTGTATGGTATAGCATTAATATTTGTTTTGATTTGAATTACTGGAATAGATATTAGAATGGGACGCCCCAATACTTTTGTCCACATAGTGCATGTAGGTCAAATGTCATGACATGGCACTAACACCACCAATGTCATAGGTTTGGTAATTTCCAGAACACATACCCTAATACATTTCATACAAACTGAAAAACGCTATTTAACATATTAATTTGACAATAAACATATACATCTTACATGTCATTTCTCTACTGTATATGAGAAATACATCTATTCTTTTTCAAATGTATCCTTCCCCTCTTTTTTCAGAAAGCACTCTGATGTAAGACGTAGTGCCATTTTTTTTTTAAGTCACACGGAAGGCCACCTCACAACAACAGGATGAAATGGCTTGTGTGGAGCCCTGCCCTACAAGCCATTGTGATTTTCGTCCAAACTGGATGACCTAGTCAAAGATGAGGCTGAACCTGTTAGTAATGCCTGCAGTAAAGTCACTCCTGAAACTATAAGAATCTATAAAGCAGTCAGATAATCCTGCTTTCCAACAGGGGCGGAGAGACTGCAGTTTATCATTTTGCTGTGACGTGGCCAAACAATACTTGTGTGGCTGAGTTATGGGCATAAAGCCAATCCTGTTTAATATCTGGAACATTAATAATAGTGTGCAGAACATTAACTCCCTAACAGTAACTCCTAACAGTCATCGGCTTAGTGAAAAGGACAGCCCTTAAAAAGTACTACAGTGGTCTGAAGAGTCAAAAAAGACCTCTAAAATGCAATTTATGGTACTGTGTGATCAAAATAATCATAAACCATGGTGTTTAAATGGTAAACTGATGTACTATGAAGCATTCCAGTACACTTTTGCTATATTCCAACAATAGTAATACCACTTGGATGAAAATAGCTGTTATTCCACCCTCATTTCATATTGCTTGTTTGAAGAGGTGTGTTTTATCTCTTGGTGTGATCACAAAAGATGTCACAACATGACAAACCTGACTGTCTATACTGTCTATTCAAACTGATACGTCACTCCAACCAAGATTCTTTTAGAACAACGTCAAACCATGCAAACCTTAGTTACCCAACAGCCTCAATACCACACCCATAAATCAGTGTTACATGCACTTACTCTTCATGCCTTAAGTCGCCAATGGTTCTATCCAGAGAGATCATGTCGCTGGCTACCATATTAAAGCCAAATTCCTTGATGCTGGCCTGGACGGCATCTTTGTACTCGGCTCCCAGCACGAACGGTTTGCTGCCCTCCCCTGGTCCACCCTGAACTCCCTCAGGCTCGGGTTCTTTTGCCTCAAAGTTGCCAAGAGTGCCCATCCTCAGCACAGGTGCACTAAACGCATGGGTGTGGGGCTTGAAAGTAACATATTGCTTCTGGATCACATTCTGCTGGTTCTGAGCTTTGAATCTGGGGTTTGGGGCGTCACCGTTTTTCAGGCGAATGGACTCCAGGTCAACCTCGACTCCTTCTACGTGGGGCCAAGGAACAACCGGCTTGAACTGGTCAGCCATGCCGTTATTAGGAGGGTTGGGCTGAATGAGTTTACCTGCATCTCTTCCTGCCTATAACGAAAAGAACGATTTCAAGTATATTAGGTGATATTTACAAACATTAAAAACACAGGCAAGTTTCAAGAAAACTTTGACATAAGCACTTCACTGGCCTTTGAAAGGAAGCCCTGCCAGCAACGCGATTCTTTATAAAAAATAGTTTTCCCATAATATGTGTGCAAATAGAGAAGAGGTGAAGCTATAGTGCTTGAATACAGCTGGAAAACATGAATTACACGTCAAGCCATAAACAACACATGCTTGCCTATCTGTTACAGGCAATGACAGTTAGCTGTCAAGCGTGCCACGTGTCATGTAACATGCTCGAGTACACACACAATCTGTCCTGACAGCATAAAAGTGTGTGTTGGTGTATAATAACTTACGGAGGGTTAATATTCGGCCCTTTATTCAAACTGCTAGCTGTAAGCTTGTAAATCGACCCACTTATTCCAGAAGACCCCTTTAAGTCTACAACCAATAGACAGTTAAAGAAAACAATCCAGATGAATGAATGAAAACGGACAGATCGCATGAAAATAGTTCAATTTTATTGTGAGGTAACAGATTTTAGATTAGCATTGCATGACACAGATATTCAAATAGTAACTGCACTAACGACCTTCCGGGTGTGTGCTGAATTTGCTAAACGTGAGAATGCCGCCGACATTTAGCTCTCTGTGCTAGCAGTTTAAGATCTGCCTTTTCAACACGAGATCATATGTTTGATCTTTATGTGCAACTATGGCAGTATGATAGTTAGTGCAGCTGTAATTCTGCGTTCAATGTATCTCGCTGCTCATCTCCATGACAACCGCAGAAGTTAGCATGCTAATCGCTGTGCTAGCCGACAAAGCTGAATACTTACACAGGACTCGATTTACAAACGCGGGAGAACAGTAAAAACACGTAATATCACTACGGTTCAAATTAAAGCGATACTTTACCAGTCCAGCGGCAAACGGATTATCGTCGCCAGGTTTCGGTGTCATGGAAGACCAAAGCAAAACCAGCCCCAAAAATGTTCCAATGACTAGCAAACTTCGAAGCATAAATCCAACTTTCAACCTCATTCTGGAGAAATGGTTGAAAAATAAAAAAGGAAAGAAAGAAAACGGGGAGCTAGCTACCCCGAGCTAGCGCAGATAAATAAACACTCCGCAGCCTCAGTGACCACGTCCATGTACTCTCTCTCTCTCTCTCTCTCTCTCTCTCTCTCTCTCTCTCTCTCTCTCTCTCTCTCTCTCTCTCTCTCTCTCTCTCTCTCTCTCACTCTCTCTCTCTCTCTCTCTCTCTCTCTCTCTCTCTCTCTCTCTCTCTTTCTCTTTCTCTCTCTCTCTCTTTCTCTCTTTCTCTCTCTCCTCTGTAAGCTTATTCAATTCAATTAAACTCCCACTGTCCTCCTGTGTATGATCAGTCAGTATAAAGGGTGTTACAAAGACAGTCCTACACTGAACACGCCGGGCGAATCAGATGTGTGTGCGCCACGCAGCAGTAAGGTCAGGACACACGGATGTGAAAGAACACACACGGACTTGCGGAATGATTGATTAACAGATAAAGAGCTTGTTAAAAGACTCGAGATTGTGTGTGCCAGCAGTGCTGCTTAAACAACTATTGTACTTCTAATCTATCTATCATTTTCATCACCCAGAAATTAAAATGTTCTCATTAATATTTACCATCATTGTTGTTTAACCCGCATGACTTACTTTTGCGGAACGCAAAAAGAGAAGTTAGAGTGTCATAACTGAAAATTTCAGTCAGTCAAAAAGATGCAATGAATGAACACTGAGTCTGTCAGTACAATCTGCCATTTGTTTTTAATGGAAGACAAACTCAAACAGGTTGGAACAACATCGAGTAAGTGCTGAGAGAATTTTCATTTTTGGGTGATTTATTTCTTTACAGTAATATGTCTAAGTCGTGTAACTGTCCAGATATTATTTTTACTCATGTCTTCATATCTCAACTGGCATTGTAAACAATTTGTATATTTTGTAAATAATATCTGAGCAGGTTAGGGGATTGTTTATAGCAATATACAGTAGTAATGCTATATAATTTAGCCACTCATAAGCTTACAGTACATAATTTAAATAATGCTAATATTTTTATCTTTACAGACGTTAATAATGAAAGAAATGGTCAAATGGTAATTTACTGTAGATCTGCAATGTCCCATATACCTCTGTGGGACCAAAAGGACAAAGGGAAATTTAAAGTGACCTCTAACTAACTTTTTCACAGGTTGTGCAGAACAATTTATGTTACTCGTACGGATGCTTGTTAACACATCTTCTCCAGATTTTCTCTGTCTTGAGCAGCTGATAGCATTGTGTCAGTGAACATAACAGCTGAAACCACGAAGATATTTGCATTCTTTCTCAATTTTCAGGACACTAGCACCCATTTAAAAGACACTGTCCATAAGGTACATAAAATGGACAGACATACAGCCATTTGTTTTATTTTCTTGATTTTTCCCCCTGTTGAAATGTAGATTTGATGCTAATCTATTCTTATGTAATCTAATTTCTCTAGCAAATTGTGTTTTATTCATTATTTTAAACGTGTTTGTGTGTGTGTGTGTGCGTGTGCGTGTGCGTGCGCGTGCGCGTGCGCGTGCGTGTGCGTGTGCGTGTGTGTGTGTGTGTGTGTGTGTGAGAGAGAGAGAGAGAGAGAGAGAGAGAGAGAGAGAGAGAGATCCTCAGTGGGGTTATGTGTGCAATGTCCTCTAAGGTTTATGACTTTAGTAAACCATAATAATATTAGGCTACACATGCAAACATATCAGTTAATAATTTATAACTTTTTAGTTTAGTACATGTTTTGATAGACCCATTGTTTACACTGAATGATACTGAACAGTGAAAACTGAAAATGTTAAATCTGATGAAGAATGTCTGTTTGCTTTGCATAAATCACAAGGTCATATCATAGATAATATCTCATTTTATAAAGTCCAAAGTGCAGAGTACAGAGCTCAGAGCTCAAATCCCATGTGAATTGAACACATTCAGACTGCCAACAAACACACAAATATTTTCTTATAATCTCTGCACTAAAGCATTATGGGATTAACCACCTCGTATCAATAGAGTGCTCTGCTCTCTTTTCCACAAAATCCACATTTTTAAAGTGATAGTTCACCCCAAAATAAAAAGTCTGTCATCATTTACTCGCCCTCATTTCAAGGTCATTTCAAACCTGTATGACTTTCTTTCATCAGCAACACATAAGAAGATATTTTGAAGAATGTTTTTAACTGGCCCACATTCACTTGCATTGGATGTGATACAATAGAAGAATGGGGGCCAGCTGTGCTTTCGTCAAAAATCTTCCTGTTCTGTGGAAGAAAGAAATGACAAGAAGGTGAATAAATGATGACAGAATTTACATTTTTGGATGAACTATCACTTTAAGTTAGATACTTCAACATGGAGTTTTATTAATGTTATACATAATTAAAACAGAGAAGCCAGAGACACATATTACTCTTTTGTTTTACTCTTTCGAATCGTTTCATCGCAAAGATTTCTCTCATTACTTCACTCTTGGTGTGAGTGGGTATTAAAACTACAAACTAAGTCCCATTGAGTCCCTCTAGTGGTAAAGTCCGGGAACATACACTACAGATTTACTGTAGTCGATATTGTTAAAGAGACTCTTGTAATAACTGTTCAGAAGTCGGTTGAATGGAATGTTTTTCATGACCTTTCATCTGAAGGCATATGCTAAGACACAAGTCTAAAATTTGTTTTGTAGACAAAAAATATAATATTACAAACGTTCTTGTATTTGTTTTTATTATTTTTATTTTTCCTTATTATTAAAAACAAATCATCAAAAACTTAGAGGACTTAATAATAAATAATGAAGAAAGAGCAGCCAAGAGCCCATAGTAGGTGGGATACCATAAGCATACCAAAGCTACCAGGGTGAGAAGCTCCTGGAAATATGCCAAGAGAACATTTTTTACAAATTTCAGGCAAAGGGAGACTGCAATAAATATATAATAATGATTAATTACAAACCTAAAATTATATATTTTTTAATAGATGACTTAATAAAATTAAATAATAAAGAAAAAGCAGCCAAGAAGAGCCCTGATTTCTTGTGTTTCTGTGGTTGAATTGGTATAGCATAACACTACCA
This sequence comes from Triplophysa rosa, assembly GCF_024868665.1. NCBI lineage: Eukaryota > Metazoa > Chordata > Actinopteri > Cypriniformes > Nemacheilidae > Triplophysa > Triplophysa rosa. The sequence continues at coordinate 21,500,132 of NC_079893.1, read as the reverse complement.
GCAATGGTGTGGGTGGGCTTAGGCTCCAGGGAATAAAAAATGTATAGCTTGAATTTGAATGTGTTGAGTATTTGAAGAGTTTGGTTCCAAAATGAGATTATTCCGTTTTTAAATTTGTTCAAAAATCATGTTTTTTTTGTGCATTCCGATTAATATCAATCAAACTGCAGTTAGTTTGTTTTGATTTAAGGCATAATAACTAAAAACATACAGCTAACTAACACAATAAAAACATGATAACATAATAAAAAAACATGATTTTTGAAATTTGTATATCTTTTTATAATTTTTTTTATCTCATGTTGGAACCAAACTCTTCATTTATTGGCTGCTTTTCTTCATATTTTATTTTCTCATTAGCGTGTGGATTTAAATAAACCCAAGAGATTGTTCTTTTTCTTATTGCTATTGCTAAACCTAATTGCTTCTATTGTTTACCTCATTTGTAAATCGCTTTGGATTAAAGCGTCTGCTAAATGACTGAATGTAAATGTAGATTGTACTGTGGAGAACTCACCACAAGAGGGAGCCAAACCACTACGTTTGAAGTCATGGCAGTCAGTTTGATGTATCAGCATCATGTTCTTAGCGGCAAGAACAGACCACACAGACACAATCAAAACACATCCACTCCTTTTCTGCTTTATTCATAGACGAGAAACTCTGTAACAAGACAGATCCCATTGAAAAAACGCGAAATATCTAATTTAATTAGATCACTGCCTGAACCCAATTTTTTTAATCTAACAGGTACAAGAGATGATAAAATCCAGCCAAAACACATAATTTAAATTTGGAAAAAGGTACCAAATAAATACAAATAAATATACAGTCAAAACAATCTCTGAAAAATAAATAGCGATACAAAAAAAGGAGCAAACAGTTTCTGGTTTTGTACAAATCCACCATGCAATCTTCAAGGAGTGATACAGAACATTCTTTTTCATTGGACGTCACCTTTATGGTCCTAAAGTTGCTCTGTTTTCAACGTAAAGGAAGCAACTAGGGCCAACAAGACCCCGCAAGAGAGACTGAGAGAGTCTGGGCTGTGCATATTCTCCTCGACCAGCAAGGTGATCCGCGTGGAAGTGTTCCACCAGCCTTGTGTCTCTCTGTTTCGAGTCCTCTCACTGAAGAGCCTGCACTTGCTCAGTCTGCTGCAGAACCTTGAGAGGAGCCCATACACTAAGAACATCCAAGCCCACGCGCTAAGGATTGTGGGAGCTGGCTGATTGGCTGAGCGCAACTCCAGGTCCTATGAGCTGGCGGCACTGTTGAATTTATCTAAAATGGTGGTGTTGACTCTCTGGAAGATCCACTGCTGCGTTTCCGACTGCGGGTCGCACTTGTTCATGAAAATCCGCTTATCGCCGGGGCTGCAGTCCATGCAACCAGTGCTCACCAGGTGGTACAAGGTCTTATCCTGCAGAAAGATGGGAAGAGTAAAATAGAAATAAATAAACAAGAAACAGTCACGTGACCCCAGCAGTGGTCTAATCCCCATCCTTATCTCCCACTAGCCTTCAGTCAGATTGCAGGGGTGTGAAGAACGAAACATGGAATATGTTTTCCCCCAATCAGAAAAGCTGACTTCAAGTCATGGCTTGAGTTTGGAAGTCAAAAGAATCGAAGAGCTTTATGATCAACCTCAATTTAGAAGAAGCGGAGACAACAAAGAGAACCTCTCCGCTTAAAAGACTTTTCAACTGTACGCAGGACATGCATGCATGTATAGTTTGTGCTAGAATCTACTGAGTGTGCCAAACAGAGGCGGTGAAAAAATAGAGGACGCGTCCCTCTGGGAGCGATCGGGCTGTGCGGAGGAGGGACATGCCTTCGGGCTTCGGCTGCAGTTCTGTTCTGCTCTCCCCTGGGTTGATTTACTGTTCTTTGTGCCTCAGGCGGATCCACTGCCAGGTACCACCTCTTCCTTTCAACTGTATATTTCCTCTCTGTATAGCGCCATCATTGACCTATCCTACAATGACAGAGATTTCTCTGCTCGGCACCTTAAAGCCTCTATGTGAAAGGAAATCTCTCAATTTAGGCTCACAGTAGCTTGCTAAAGGGCTGGAAAAACTGTGCTTTCATATTAGGGTCTATCATTTGTGACTGCCCAGAGTGGTGTCTTAATCCACATGGTTTCTCTGGAACAAGCCGTACCCTCATTTTTTTCTGCTGTTCTGTTGCTATGAAGTAAGATATACTTATTAAACCTTTAAAGGGATAGTACACCCAAAAATAAAAATTCTGTCATCATTTACTCGAGTTACTACCTTCGAGTTGTTTTAAATGTGTATAGAATTCTTTGTTCTGATGAACACAGAGAAAGATATTTGGAAGAATGCTTACAACCAAACAGTTCTTGGACCCCATTGACTACCATAGTGGGACAAATGACTGTTTTTTGTTCTTTTGAACACAAAATAAGATATTTTGAAGAATGTAGGAAACAGCAAACAGTTCTGGGGCACTTTTGACTACCATTGTCATTTTTCCTACTATGGTAGTCAATGGGGTCCAATAACTGTTTGGTTACAAGCATTCGTCCAAACATCTTTGTACGCGTTCAACCAAACAAAGAAATTTATGCAGATTTGGAACAACTAGAGAGAGTAATTCATGACAAAATTTTGGGTGAACTATCCCTTTAAGGGGATGCAGAGAGGGAATTTGATTTTATTTCTTACAGATGTATGAACGCAGTTTGAAAATGTAATATTTAGGTGTACAACATTTTCAGGCCTGTAATGTATTTTATCTCAATAAAAAAGTTTCCCAAATTCAAAATGAATTTCCCATTCATTTTGATCACTTTTTTAAGGTGAAGATAAATGCAATGGAAGAACACTAAAAAGTTGGGACACACTTGAATTCATGTTCTTTATTGTTTTAAAAATGTTTGATTGTAAAGGCTAAAACTTAAATATAATTGGAATAAATGGAAGAACTGGAGCAGTAGTGAAGAATAATGAGTCAAACGAATCTAGTCAAAGGAAGAATCTAAAACATAACTTGCTGAGATGCACTGATGCTAAATTTCTCCACCCATACCAATAACCGATTATTCAGAGTGATATCTGCCGATGCTGAGACAGATTCTAAAGATTGAATTAAAATTTCCTAACTATCTGAATGTTATATTCATATAATGACTGTTAATACTGAGCATCAAACTGATGATATTTCTTAACATTTTCTATATACTAAACACAAATTCATTGCATGTTCCTGTCCTCTTTTGATTATTGGCTGTATCGGACAGGATATATTGGCCCTAATCATTGGCTGTGAAAAATGGCTTTTATCGACCGGTTCAGATTATTGGCCGATATATCGGTGCATCTCTAGTTTTGATCACTTGCTGTTTCATCTGAATGAGTAGCTGTGTCCACATATTTGACAGATATTACGCTTCACATACATACACATACAGCATTACCTTCCTGTAGCTCCAGTGCTGGTTGCCCTTCATACCGTGACAGTCATACAGGGTGACAGGGCTGTTCTGACTAATAGCGTCGAAGCAGAATTTCCTGGTGTGCAAGGGATCTCCAGGCCTGATGTCCTCTCTCCAGCCAAACGTGAAAATCTAACACCACAGAGAACAGCAGATCTTCATGTCTTGGTTTCATATTATATTACAATTTAGGGAGAGACTACACTGATAGTTATCAAGAATGTTAGTACCATTTTAATATATTTGTATGACATGAGTGTGCAGGGCTGAAGTGTTATACCTGCTCATGTGCCCAGGTCCGCTCTGCACCTTCTTTTAGACACGTATCCAGACGCAGTTCAGTGCCTGTGGAGCCGTGCTTAGAGTCGACACACAAACCAGATGCCGCATTACGGATCTATGGACAGAATAATGGATCAGATCAATGAAACTTAAAAACTGATTAAACAGATTAAAGCAGTGGTTTTCAAACCCTGGGTCGCGAATTAATAAATGGTTTGCCAGGATGATTTAAGAAAAATGTTAGTGAAATAATTAATTCAATTTTATTATACAATAATAACAAGAACAAGAATTTTGAACAGAAATACACTTAAAAATTATTTGAATACACGCAAAATAAGTCCATAAATCTATCACTGTGTCACCTGACCCACGTAAATTATACAGTGTCGTTGACGCAGCCATTTTTCTTTCTCCCTGTGAGATGATGCAAAGGCTTCAGTACCGTGACACCCGTCTTTATGCTGAACATGAGCAAGCCAAAGCCAAAAAATACCATTTATGATTTTTTCACAAGAAAAAGAGGGCCTGGGAGCGAGACCGCTTCAAATGAAGGAGCTGAAAATGCCGTCAGCCGTCCATCCTTGCCTCCAGAAGCAGAGGTCAGCACGACAGACCGTGAAGGCGATGCACAGGAACAACATGGCAGTTATGTCCCAGCAAAGAAAAAGCAGAAATCCACAGCAAGGCCATTTAAAGATGACTTCTTAAAGTTTGGGTTTGTCAACTGTTCTGACGCATACCATGCTGCCATACCAATGTGTATAATTTGCAGGGAAAAGTTGGCAAATGAAAGTTTGAAGCCAGCAAAGCTGGAAAGACATTTAAATACGCGCCATGCCGACCTGGCGGACAAACCATTGGCTTTTTTCAGAGGAAGGCTCAAGAAATTCAGTCATCAGCTCAGGTACTCAGCAGAAGCATAACACACAATCACAAATTGCACCTGGCATCGTATAAAGTTTCATATCGTATTGCCAAAGAAAAAGCGCCACATACAATTGCAGAGAGATTAATACTGCCTGCTGCACTAGACATAGTTAATACAGTTCTGGATGAAAAGGCATCTGAAAAGCTAAAACTAATTCCTCTTAGTGACAATACGGTGTCACGTCGAATTGGGGATATTGCGCAAAATTTGGAAAACCAGCTTATAGAGAGACTGAAGTCAGCAAAAGATTTTGCTATTCAGCTGGACGAAAGCACTGATGTTTCATCAAGTGCTACGTTACTGGTTTATGTTCGTTACATTTGGCAAGGAGAATTTGTCGAAGATCTTTTGTGCTGCCTAACGCTACCTTCTAGCACGTCAGGAGCTCGTATTTTTGAAGAGTTAAATGCTTTCATGACTAAATGCGGTCTGGATTGGGCTAACTGCAAAGGCATCACCAGCGACGGAGCGGCCAACATGACTGGAAAACATAGCGGAGTTGTCAGAAGAATTAAGGATGCAGCAGGACAGAACATTGTTTGGAATCATTGTTTCATTCATCGCGAAGCTTTAGCATCAAAAGGAATACCACCGGAACTTGAAGTAGTGATGAAAGACATTGTCAAAGTTGTGAACTTTATTAAAGGCAGTGCTCTTAATAGCCGACTTTTCGAGGCCTTGTGTACTGAAATGGGAGCCGAGCACAAACATTTACTCTTTCATACAGATGTGAGATGGTTGTCAAAGGGAAGGGTGGTCAGCCGAGTGTACGAGTTGAGGGATGAAATACATGCTTTTCTTGCTGAGAAACGGTCACCTCTCGCAAGCTCATTCCGCGATGAGAAATGGCTTTTAACCCTGTCTTATCTTGCCGACATATTTTCTGTTCTAAACAAACTGAATCTAAAACTGCAAGGACGGGAGGACAATATTTTCAGACACTGCGAACAAAATCAGGCTTTCCAGAAATCACTCGAACTCTGGCAGCTGCGACTCAAAACTGCAAGCTACTATATGTTTCCGACAATGATGAGACACATTGAAGAAAATGATGTTTGCAAGAAATCGGTCGCAAGTCTAACACGTCTCATTCAGTCACATCTGGATGCACTGACGGCAGTTTCTGTCGCTACTTTCCCAAGGAGAAGTTTGGTGAATTAAAAGACAAGGAGTGGGTGAAAAATCCCTTTGACTTTGAAACACCAGAATCAATTGCTAAACTGAATTTAACCTCTGAAGAAGAATCAGAAATGCTTCAGCTTACTTGTGACAGCACGTTGAAAACTCGTCACAAAACAGTAAAATTGTCTTCGTTCTGGATAGGACTTTCCACGGAATATCCCATGCTGAGCAAAGCAAGCATTTTATTGCTACTACCCTTCACAACCACCTATATGTGTGAAACAGGATTTTCCGTTTTGACCAAAATGAAGACGAGACAGCGAAACAAACTAGATGCTTCTCCGGACATGCGTGTTGCCCTTTCGTCCTGCGAACCAGTTTAGGAACAGATTATGCAGAATAAGCAGGCCCACCCTTCTCATTAAGTAAGTTGTATAAACACACAGACACGCGCACACACACATACTCATTAGATACTCCAGTCTCGCTCCGCGATATACATATATACTGAAACGCGCACACACGTAATTATATATTATATTATATATAGACAGAGAGAGGTGGGTCGCCTAATCTTTTTATTTTTTTTAAGGGTAGCTCTTTAAAAAGTTTGAAAACCACTGGATTAAAGGACCAGTGCATCCAAAAATTTAAATTCTTTCATCATTTACACACCCTTATGTCATTCCAAACCTGTTTGACCTTTGTTCGTCTGAAGAACACAAAATAAGATGGGATGCTGCTGGTAACTAAATATCATTAGTCCCCACTGACTTCCATTTTATGGACATTTCTCAAAATATCTTCTTTTCAACAGAAGAAAGTCATACACAAGTTGTAAATGACATTAGGGTAAATAAATATTTTTTATTCTTGAGTAAATGACCCCTTAACACCCTTTAATACCAGTTAGCCATATGACATTGTCATTTTATATAAAGACAGAACATTTCCTGTGGTGCTCACAGATGCAGATCTTTGAGGTTATAGGAAGTTAAAGTTTCACTTCTAGTTCAGCTGTGCACTGAGATATGATGTGGCCCCTGATCTCCAATCTGTTCAAGTGCCAATCGCCCAACTGTTCTAAGTCACTCGCACTTTCCCCACCTATAGAAACCCCAGAGAGTTCGGGTGCCCCTTGTCCTTATTTTCATCTCTTTTTTTTTCATTTTTTGATTGGCTGTCCAAGTTGCCCATTTTTTTGAAAAGGCATTCAGGTGTGCCGACTGTTGTCACAGCGCAGCTCAATAATGCATTAGCGTCCAGAGCCACTGTATCTGGAGGACAGCAGAGGCGTGAGCAGCAGTTCTGGGCCAATTCTGCTCACTTATTCACCTCACTAGGGAGACATGAGGCTACCGAGGCCCAGGGCAAGGTCACACACACATACACACAAAAAGAGTCCAGACAAAGAGGATGAACTGCCGTGGAACACATTATGCTGTGCAAGGTAGTGCATGTAGATGCATTGGCTGTTGTGTGCTGCATACCAAGACCATCAGAAGAAACAGAGATTACAGAGTGTTTGTTGAAGCCAGTCTCCCTAAATATGTTTTTCTCACGCTCATGAGCCCTGAACGATTGAGACGAGGGATTTAGGGTTTTTCGGTTCATGGCAAGGCATGACTGTTGAAAGTAATTGGAAATCAGTAGGCTGCACAAATCAACATGAAGTTCCGCTCGGCGAGTGGGTGAACGCATGACGTACGGCAGATGCGAAAGTAGTTTGCTGCTTTTTTTGCCGGAGATGTTCACAGTCAAAAGCTCGCTAAAGAAACTTGCTAAAAATACTCTTCATGTTAAAACTTTGACATAAACTGTTAAAACAACAGTTTCAGTGGCTGGAGAACACAACAAGGTTTTTGGGGCCTGTAATGGAAGGGAATGTCCAGACAGTGGTCTTTTCTTAGAGCTCAGGGGAACCCTTTATCGCCAATTATTTATAGGAATGAAGAGAGCGCACGCGGTTAGAGCTGGGGTTTATTTTAAATTGAGCTGGATTGGAGGAACTGGGAGAGGGCGATTGACAAATGGAACAAAATGAAAAAGAAAAGCAAGGTCACAAAATGCTCTGCCTTGCTAGTTTATTCTTAAAAACATATTTTTCTGAGGATATAAAAAGATGTTTGCTTCATTTCCTTGTTTACTAGAAGTCCCTTGCTTACACTTTCCTTGCAGTGCCATAGTGTTTTCAAATTCTTTGACTTCATCATGTACTTGACTGAATGCAATAAATCGTTACCTTAGAATTATAAGGTTTTTTTTGGTCAAAACTGAGTTATTCACATATTATTCTGTTACATTATGCCATGTTAGTTTTTCGAATTATAATTTGGTTCTATAAGGTTATATCTGCGAGCCAATCAGCACTTTAAAATGCACACAAGAGGACCAATCAGGATCAGCTTTCTTTGTCATGTGACCGGGCTCCTCAGTGACAGTGGGAAATATCTGAGGAAACAGTGCAACGTAAAACAACATTTAAAAGAAACCTCATGGTTGACTGTTTTATTGATACTCTTGTCAAGGAGAGCAGCTCAAACTACAGCATTTTTTTGTTTTGTTTTAGGTTTTGTTGAGGAGCTTATTTTTATATTTATAGACACAACACTATAGCCAGCAGTGCTAGCTTCCTAATTCCTGTGGTTACAAACACTCTCATAATGCCATTAATGCCTTAACTCTTACGATATTAAGCCCTAAATGCCAAATAGTCAACAATATCTTAATTAGAACAATTAACATTATCATGTTATTTCAGCCATACTTGTCTCTAAAAAAGTAATTTTACCTGTCCCACCTTCTGTGGATAAAACATTTAGATAAAACAATCAGCATCGCCTTTTATGCTTAACAACAAAAAAGCGTCTTAAAATATAAAATAAGTGTACATGTAAATGTAACTTTTCTTACACATTATTACAACACTAATTACATGTTTTAACAAAAATACTAAGTAAATTGTTTGTGTTACTTGAAAATGTATTGCTTTAATGAATGTTTTGCAGATAGAACCTGATAATTCTAAGCTTATCTTAGAATTATTTCCATTTTTCACATGGCTCTCACTGTTTTTGCATCGGTTCTTTCCTGAAGAACATCTCCGGCAGTTGAAATGATAAAGCTTGCTGCTAGCAACGGCAAAGTCACGGGTTTGATTCCCAGGGAACGTGCACGCTGATAAAATGCATGCGCTGGATGAACCGTGACTCACTTTGAATCAAGGCATCTGCCAAATACGTACAGCAACTGCAACATTCATTGCCACAATCCTCACCATCATTTTAGATGTTGTTGAAGAATTAGCCGACTAGCTATGCAGAGAATGTTTATTAGCCTAATCCTTAAGAAATTAAAAAGAAACAATAAAAATAGGATTTTTCAACAGGGGGACCGTGTCCCACAAGGGAGGCCCCAGCTGACATCCAAGGGAGGCTCATTGAAATACCTTAAAAAACTAAACAACAATATATTCCTTATTATTTGGCCATTTTTATAATGAATAAACATTTTTGCAATTAATGCCAATCTCTAAAATATTTTATTGGGTATGAGTTTTTGTGAGTGGGAGGGGGCTGTTGAATATAATTGAATACAATGGGGGGCCTTGAAGTCAAAAAGGTTGAGGTTGAGAAGTAAATATCGCAGAATCAGACCAAATCAGCTTGAATCTCTCTCTTGCTGTCAAACGGCAGGGAGATACTCCAAAACAGGCCTAAAAACTGTATTTACCCCCTAACAGCCTTTGACAGCAATGGCTACAGGCATGAACGTCAAGCAGCTGCCTGAAAAGTCTGCTGATTGCATTATTTAAAGTGATTTGAGTGTATTGAAGAGGCAGCTGCGAGTGAGAGAGAGCGAGTATATGTTTATTGCATTGCATGTAGTGAGATGGCGTACAGTTGACAGCTTGCCTGCCCATCTCACCGCCCTGTCAAGTGGGGGTCACGGCGAGGATGACCCCCGAAGATGCGGGTAGGGACCCGATTTATTCTCTAGCTCCCTCTACCCTCTCTGTTGTGGCTGGTGGGGTGGCTTCCAAACTCCAATGAGGCTATTTTATTGTGCAATACATCAGGCTGGGTGACAGGCGGCCGGCGCGGGTAGACCGGCTGGAGAGGCCGCCGTATGAAGCTATCAGGCTGACAGTCAAATTACTATCATTTCGCCTCAGGAAAGAAGATATTTACTGTGCATAAATTTCCCCCAAGCAGGTTCCACAGCCGCACGCTGCACAGCCCTAACATTTTACCATCAATTTACGACATGGATGCAGAGTGAGCCAATAAGTGAAAAGGGCGGAATGTTGGAGGCTAATGGACTTTTTGGGCAGGCGCATCTGAAGCGATTGAATCCAAAGGGCTGCTTTGCGTTACCTCAGTCTGTTCACGGAAGGACACAGACAGCGTGGCACATTACGGCAAGCATCAGCCTTTCAATTAATTCTGATGGGAAATTAATTACATTTGTAAATGATTACTTGTCATTTCTGACACATCACAGCAGGGGATTGAAAAAAGAGAAGACGGGGTTCCCTGGGGGGATTCATTAAGGCATGATGTCTATGAGGTACATCTTTCAGCAGTGATTAAAAAGGTCCAATAAAAAAGCACAAGATGGGATATCAGTCCATGCTTATTAACCCCCCCCACACACATGCACTATGATAGACAGAGCTGAATTACAGATGGAAATAGCATGCCCATCTCTCCATGCATATTCCCAAGACCCCATTCTGGTGATGTTCTGGCACGGGAAAGCAGAATGATAATGGATGACCCAAATAGCCTGTCTGGCTGGATCAGCTTGAGTAATAAATGTACAACACTGCTTGTGTTTATTTATGGATTAGGAATCAGCGATGCAAAGAATGGTCGTGTTGTGATGTATATTAGAAAGCACAGTTTTAGGTGAGGATCGGTCGCCTGCCTGTCTTCGGTGAAAAATATGTTACATCTCAGCCGGCAGCGTTGCTCATAAATCAACAAAGATTTCTGCATATAGATTCTTGTCATATGCGTGTACACACGCCTCCACGTTTTCTTGCATCCATGCTCCGTCTCACGCAGGATGTATTGAAGATCGTTCCGGAGTGTAACACAAAGCAACTAAGTGTGGAAAAGTTATGTGACCACTTACGGGCTAACAAAGAGATACAAAGTGTAACAACTAAAAACAGCATGGAAAGTTGTTAAGATTGTACAGATGAGGTGACTGACTGGCTCATTGATTCATTAATTGGTTAATGATCCGGTCTGCTAACAGAAAAGTATTTAGTAAGAAAGAAAACAAGAGGATGCTCTGGGGAGACTGTGTGTAAAATAAATGCGCTGCAAGTTGCTTTTAACAGAAGCCGTTGCTAAATGACAAGTTAGTGATGATTAGTGATGATCAAGTAGCTAAATAGAATTTCAAAACTGAAAAGTTATAAAACACAAGAAGTTATTCGTTCCCATTAGTCCCCTGTTGTCTTTTCAATTGAACATTTTGTGAGGCTTGATCATTTCAATACAAATTTCAATGATGCAATTATAGAATTTGCCCAACCCTGGTATTTTTATTACTCAGTAATATTGATCTTATTCACCCACCTCTCCCCATGCGGCTGGTGGTGGCTCCACAGGTGGGTAGTATTTGGGCAGGTCCCAGGCTACATTGTTCATGTACCATTTGAAGTCTTTACACTTAAGGTGTTTGCGTAGCTCCTTCTGAGCAGTCAGGTCTCCGGTGGAGAGGTGACGGTACTCGGGCCGGCGCTGGTAAATGTACTCTGTGTACTCGTCCATCCACGTCTCTGCCACTCGCTTCAGGTTCTGAGAAATGAATTGATGGAAATGTATTTCAAATCGGCATTAAGAGTATGTTACACAGCAACTACACATTCATTTGAATGACATTTACTTCAGACACATTATATATACAGTATATGCATATGTCTATTTATTAATCATACTTGCAATCATGGCTATATATCAGCACACGGTGAAGAACTGAAACCTCTTGCCAACAGCTTAAGGTAGCCAGGCTATAATTTACAGCCATGATGCTCTCCTGCATATTTGATATTCTTTTTAATTTTAAACATTTAGGGTCATTTACTTATTATGTTTTCATATTTCTTCCACATTTTAAAATAATAACACTATGGAATAACACAAATGTAACTAAAGGAATTATGTTGTACTGTAACTAAAGAATCCAAAATAAATCATATATTTTGGAATCTTTAAAACAGCATCCTTTGCCTAGAATTTAGACAGCGACAACATAGACAGCATGCATGGTTCACTTTGCTCATTTAGTTGCAATAGGGACCAATTCCCACTATTAACTAGTTGCTTTTTAGCATGCCTATTGTTAGCATATTGGTTGTTTATTAGTACATATAAAGCACATATTCTGCACGGCCATATTCTACATCCCTAATCCTACCCAATACCTAAATTTAACAACTACCTTACTAACTATTAATAAGTACCAAATTAGGAGTTTATTGAAGCAAATGTTGTAGTTAATGATTTGATAATAGTGAGAACTGGACCTTAAATTAAGTGTGACCAAATGTTTTCGTAAAAATGGTACCAAAAGAAAAATCGGTGATATGGATGAATAACACCCCACACCCACAAGGGTTCAGTAAAAATGAGCTAATAAAATATTTCAAATTCACATTTCATGTCCAGTTTATTCTCATGTGGCAAGTAGCCTCCACTTCGCGACGGGTCCTGATCACACTGTAGGTCTCATTACTGCGATAACAACCGGCTGCCTGTACATTATCCCTTACTCAATGCACCATGAATTGACATGCATATTTGTATTGACATTAACTAACATTAACAAGGATTAATGCGTACTCAAAAATTATATTGCTCATTTTTAGTTTATGTTAGCTAATGCGTTTACTTCTGTTAACAAATACAACCTTATTGTAAAGTGTTACAGAGTTTTTCTTCATTATTCATTCCAAACATTATTCATGTGCTGTATATATCAGTATTCCTCACTGCATTACTTTATGTTCTTGTCATGCACAATAGATTGTATGATAGTCACACACTAAGTGGGGACAATCTACATACTCATCACAATGCTTGCAGGCCTTCCTGTCTGAATGGAGTTAATGCACTGAATTTATGCAGAACATTTTTATTACCGATGTGCTCCGATTCCCACACACAGGACTGAGAATAATGCATAAGCATCCTGAATATGGAGTGAAGAGTGATACCTGTGCTTTGAGCTACTAGGCATCTTTTACTATCCATGCAGAATATGAATAAGAGTGTCTGAGGAACACTAGGAATGTAGAGCACTATAAACCAGCAGAATTAGGCCACGGTAGAGGAAGACTCCATCCTTTCTCATGTGGTGGAAGGATAGTAGAAGTTCTACTCACTCTTGCTAGGCTGGTCCCTGAGGGCACCTTGTAGGGGACATACTTCCTGTAGATGTGGCCCACCCTTGAGCAAGGCACATCGTACATGCTGCCTCCACACATCCAAACCTGAAAGTCCATGTACACACAAAAATATACATGCATTACAACTACATCACAATATATACAGAGTTGTCCCCATCCTATGACACGAAAAGCTTCGTGCATCACATCTTCATGAGCTCCTACTTTTTCATTCAGGGTAGGTCTTAGTGGGAATATGTGGACGGACTACCAAAAAGCACTGCTACGCTTCCACATTATTTTCATACCAGAAACAAGCAACGTCCTCACCGTGGGCTCCAATTATGAACCGACCGGCGTGTTCACCAACAGAAAGAAAAGCAGTAGAAAGACTTTTCAGACAGCTTCTCCACTTTTGCTTTCTTAACCAAAAGAACAGAGAGATAAAAAGAAGGCAAGGTCTTCTCTGTGCTTCCCTTCTGCCATCTAGAGTCCATCTCTCTCTTTTTGTTTCGCTAACACTGAGACTTTGATGTGCCTGTTCGTATCGAGTATCGGCTCAAGCCGGGTGGAGTGTGGGCCCTCTGACACCCAGAGGGAGGTGAGACGGCTATGGAGAAAGGGATTCTAGTCTGATAAGTTGAGTCCAATAGATTCTCTCTTCCGTTCCTCATCCTCGGTCACCCACTGGGCCTGAGAGAGCTGTCTGCAGATATCAAACCGCACAGATGTATCTCTCCTGCCAGGCGGCGGGTTAGTGGTCAAACTGACTTCACACACCCTATCGTTACGGGGAGAGAATCGTCGGAAGCAAAAAGTGAGCGAGAAAAATTCCCTGCGGATATCTCATCTGAGGATAAATGAGAAAGTCATGTAACTAATGAAGTTTTAGGAATAATTTCACATTTTTCACCCGCTCTTATATCATTAGGCATGGAGAGATGCAGCCGTGGCAGGACTTGCATTGCATTTTGAAAGCTGCCTACATCGAACAGATGGATGGAATTTGGACGGAGTATGGCAGGCGACCAATCGATGGGACGGAGCCAGGACTAATCAGTCCAGGCTTTTATTTCAGGTTGTAGTTGCATGTCGGAGTCTAATGGAGACACTGTATTACAATACCAGATTTCTCATCAGGGGTATGCGATGCTACTTTAATTCCTTTTTGATCTGTAACCAAGCACTGTCAAGGCCAATAGTGCTGATATCGACAACAATACTGACACTTTTCTTGTTAAAAGTGGTTTCTAAAGGATAAAGTAGCACAGATATGCAGTAGCTATTAAACATTTTATGTGAAAGCTCTAGTTTTTACTAATCTAATTATGAAATAATGAGCATCAAAGTTTGATTTCAACTATTAATTTCACTATGATTTCAATTTTTGACGTAGCCTTACTTAATAACTTAATATTTTCACAGAACGTTCTTTACATTATGTAGGATACTTTTATGTAAAAAAATGAAAAAAATGAAATTGTCTCTTTCTTTATTATACAGTTACAGACCATACAAAATTTTCACATAAATAAATCGATAATAATAAATGACCTATTTAGCTTTGTTGTTATTCACTGTGAAATAACTCCAGATGGTGCTTTTTCTTTCAGTCATGACCTCTGGCAAGCACTGCTTTTACTCTTTGACTGCATTTCTACATATGTTTGGATAAAAAATGAGAATAAATCAATCCCTTCCTTCAAAACGTTTTGCATTTTATTATGTTCCACTTTGAAGACAAATTAACGCAAGACCAATACTTTTACGCATGGGTTGATTCTCTGGATACAACTTTAGTATTGAAAGTATTGATACCTCAAGCTCGTTCCACCCATTAATGTCTCAAACACAAATCTTTATTCTGTGTGCTTTTAGATTTTACAACTAAAATATTTCAAGGTCAACTGTGAACGTAATGGTAAACAAAATACTGCCATTAATCAAAATGATAAATGGATAGATTAGGATAAACGGTAAAAAAATCAAGAGAAAAAACAAACAGATGGTTCAGCCTCGAAACTATTTTTGCGGTTACCATGGTTTCCAGCGTTCCAAAAGAGGACAGTGTTCCAATAACAAAGTTCAGTGCCAGCGCAAGTGAGAGCCTAATGAAAAAGAGTGGGGTGGCAGGTATGTCAGAACTGATAAACAGAACACTTCCTCACATCCATCGCAGCAGTTTTGGCCCGGTAATCAAAACCGAATGACTTCAGAGCCACAGCCAATCACTGCATCACACAATCTAATTAGTTTCAGCAGTCCATCCAGTCCAAAGCCGCACACACACACTCACACCTCCACTATCTTCGCCTTATTTCGGGCGACGGGTGTGTTATTGGCTCGGAGGCTTTGCTGGGAACGCGGGGAACAAAATAACCTCTCCCGTCCAATCTCATTCTGGCTTTGTTGTTGAAAAGAATGAGAAAAGATTGTCTACACAGACAGACGGAGCACTTCACATTAAGCAGAAGAAAGTGAATCTCGTATAGCTATAGTTATCTATTCGTAATGTATCAGGAGCTACGAGCTGTTCTATTGTACATGGTTTAGAGGGGGTTTCATGAAATCCATTTTATGGCCCGGATTACACAAAGCACCAGAGCGAGACACTGTATTTTGAGTTACCATTATTGTGTTATCTTTGATTACTTCTGTTTGAAAGACCAACAAGAAGCAGCCTTGTAGGAACGTCTCAGAAATAATGTATTATTTGGGAACTGTGCGCAAGATTCGGTGCAGATGCATTAACTCACCTTGAAGGATATTTCAAACTGTTCGCCTCCCCAGATCTCGAGGCCTGTGTCATACCCACCCAGCTCCCAGAACCACTGCCGGTTTATGGCAAACAAGCCTCCAGCCATCACAGGAGACCTGCAGGAAGCAAAAAATCATGTTCAGCATTTCTCGTACAATCCGCACAGAATTTTTTTAACAAGGTCTTCATTGAACCTTTGTAAATTAAGGTCAAAGAATAGCTACATCAGGCAAGTGTAAAAATTCAGTGTATCCAATAAAAAAAACACTAACACTTTACAATAAGGTCACATCAGTTGACATATTAGATGTAAAATAACAATCAACATTTAACCTTTAAAATTTTTAAATCATTAAACAAGATCACCAAATTGAAACTTATTTTTACCAAAACTCCTTACGAAATGTCATTAGTTTTTATCGTTTCTCATTTGTAATGTGTTAAATTAAACAAATCAATGTCAGAATTGTACGATAAAACATATATAGCAATGAGTGGATTAATCTACAAAATACTAGCTATTTACAAGGCAGGTCTTTTTTATTTTAAGTATAAAGGTTAATGTGAAAATTATGAACAAAATGAAACACACATACTTTTTACAACAATACAATTATTGCAAAAAAACCTGAATGTTTTGTCTGAACACTCTTAAACTAACAAATTTGTTTTGATATAATTTCTAAATAAAACAATGAACACCATGGATGGGCACTGTTTACAAATAAGTAAATCTTAGGTTGGAAATCTACAAAAAATGTGAATCCGGTACATTTGTCAATATTAATATGCATGAATAGATTGACACATATACGTCATCTTAAATAAATACATAAATAAAAAGAAAACTTCTAGATTTAACTGAGGAATTTTTTTTTCTTGTTTTTTCAGCATTGTTAATTTACAATTCTTAAATATCTACATGGATTATCACAAAACAAACTCAGAACTGAAAAAGTTACATTCCAATATATAGCTATACGTTAACATTTTCAACGTTTCACATTTTAAGCATTTAAGCACCCAATTAATCACAATAGGTGATACGAAATGATCACAATATAACATAATCAATAAAACAACTGACACCGCTCTCAGCTGCAAAGTGACAGCATGTCATTTTTATTCCAGTAAATGGAGGTTTGCACCCTAAATAGGGCACTTAATGCAATGTATGTCTTCGCTAATAAATTTGTTCCTATAACACATAATCTAATATACTGTATACTGTATATGGTGTTATCAGAGTTATTTTCAGCTGCCACTGCATCAGTGCGCTGTGCTTGCAAAACTAGTCGTTCAAAGGGTTAAAAGCTAATGAATGCATTGCATGTTACAATATTGTCTATTGTCAGATGGTTTGTGTGTCCCACGGGCATCCCTGCTGAACATTACAAAAGTGGACAGAATGTAATCCAAGGAATCATGATGGCATGAATTAAAAAGATCACTTTCATGCATATCCCTAGGATTTTATGTTGAAAGGTGAATCCTATTCTCCATCTGCAAACACTTCCTGTTGGTTAAATCAGACTTAACCTGTGAGCTGAATAATATTTTCTGGACATGTTGAGGTTCACCGTTCAGTCGAGGTAACTCATGTCAGTAACGTTGTCATTTTTTGCCAATTCATCGCAGAACGGATTGCCGCTGAGCAGATGTCAACCGAACATTCACATGAGTCGCCGTTGTCCCATCTCTCCGCCATGTGCTATTTTCATTAATGTGTATTGTGCTTCCAAAACTTGTCTTTAGTCATTATATCACACGTACTTATGGGATTTAAGACTGCCAATGAGGTTTCAGAGTGGGACATTGATGGATTTAATGGATCCCTCCATTTGTTCAGTGGTGTCTGAATCCCAAGTCTTGGCTAAAGCAGACAGGAAGAGGGTACAAAGTGTCTGTTGGTTTAAGTAGTGCAATCTTTTAATAGAGCATGTGGGATGATATATGGTAATGCCGGGTTTGGAACGACAGGATGTTTTTGGGATTATGGTTGTGCATATATTGCACTTACAAACTGGAGAGGACAGAGAGGTTCGGGTGGAGAGAGGATTTGCGGTGGATTTACTTATTCAGCATTAGAGCCTTTGGGGGGGGGGGGGGGGAAAAGCTGAGATGATCTAGGGGAGGATGCTCACTCACCATTGGTGACAGCTGTACAGGTGGCAGAGCGAGTTCATTTAAAAATACTTTGTGGAGCTATACTTTGTCCCAAAAATGTACTTTGGTGTTGTGTAAAAATACTGAATAAAAAGACCAATATTAAAAAAATCCAAGATGTGCAAATGAAGTTTTTATGTGGTACAGGTGCAAAGTACAATGGAAACACCTTTAGGGAAAATACAAGTCAATAACTGACTGTCACCAAAATGATTTTCATCAACGCATCTGAAAGTGTTTGCTAGGAAACATGAACTTTGTCTGCTTGCTGTAAACCGTATGAAATTATTAAAAGAACCACAGCGGCTTTCTCAGTCTTTATAACTTCCATTTCTATTTGTGAATGCAAAGAAAGGCTGCTTTATTCACAAACAAATATTCTGAGTTTTCAGACAAAATAAATTTACAGTTTAGAAAATATCGCTACATAGGCCCAGACCAAACTGATTTATTTTCTGTAAAAACAAAATGTGGTGGGATTGCCAAGTTCAGCTTATTTTGAGAAAACCTTGTGGTCAGCATTTAACAAAGATGAAAACTGCAAAGTGTTCTGGGTTCTGTGTCCTCCAGGGAGGACTAAGTGGGCTTAAGCTAAACGGGGCCAAAACATGACGGCTGGCTGAAAGTGAGAGCATGGAGAAGAGAAAGAGTAAGTAAGAACGAAAAAAGAGAGGAACAAGAAAAGCTATAAACAATAATTGGAGAAACGGGTTTGCGTAAAGACGGCCAAACTGGATGAGCAGCAAGGCGCCAAAATCAATTTACTCTCAAGTAATGCTCTCTGGCCTGCTTCCTTTCCATTTAATAAGGTGCTGAAATATAACAGTCTACTCAATTAAGGCAGCTAATAGAGGAACAAGCACTTCTTTGGTGAAATTACCATGTTGCTTTTTTCCCTCCAACACGCTGACCAATAACACCGGCTCCTGCAGATATTGTGGCTCGGTGGAACATGGCGTTTTGGAATGGATGGTTGTGATTTGGCTGTTGCAGATGGACTGCGTGGGTGTGCGGCCAGCTCATCGGCTCCGTGGTTTGTCGATGGTTTGTAGGCTTATTTGATCAGCTGGGCACCCGGCTATAGGCTCAGGCAGAATGAAACAGAATCACTTAGACACCGGCAGAAATAGGCATGGGGATGATTGGAGTGGCCGATCAACAGGCTCCGGGGCGCTCCGATGACATGACAAGTTTCTCTGACGGCTCGAGTCACAGCTAGGGTCCTTTATTATATTTGCACGCTTGTCGTGCGCTCATGCATGCACAATGACACGGGCCATTTAGGATTTGTCTGTTTTTTGTCCGTCTTTCGTTCTCACACGGAGGGGAGCCGATTATGTCAGGGGTGGCTTTTCTGGCAACACCGGGCAGGAGAGAAAGGTATAATGCAAGGTAAATCTGAGGGTGTAGGAATGGCTGGTGGTGGCTGTATTGATTGGCTATTTAAGACACAGATCTGAGGAGAGAGTGGAAGTCAATGTAGAGGAGCGTTTGTGTGTGTGATGGAACGGCAGGTGAATGAAGCAGAGAAGCTTCTCATCAGGAGTGTTCTGCACCACTGGAGCATATGACCAGGTCAAATACTTCACTACAGAGGAAGAGCGAGATAAGGAAGAGGAGAAGGATAAAAAAGGAAGAGATAAAGAAAGAGGGGAGTCCTCTTACATGTAGACCTCCGGGTATATGAATCCCCTATAAATCTGACAAGATGAGCCCATCATGTGAAGAATGTGCTTCCAACAGCAGGTGCTAAATAAGACTTCTGTTGCTTTTACATACAGCTACACAGTAAAATCGCCAGTGTTAAAAAGGTCAAATTAACACTCACAGTGTATATATAATCCACACTCTCAAAGTGACGCAATAGTTCCCTTTCTGTCGGTCTCTCGACATTGTGTCGAACCGACAGAATGGGGTTTGTCTTGAGAACCTATCATCTTCTGAGTATTTAGAAAACACCAATGAAAATTGGCGAAAGAAATTTGCATGCCGGACTCCTCCCCGGATGTCCGGGTATAAGAGGGAAGCCGGCGTGCTCATTCATTCACCTTTTGTTCTTCAGAGCCAAAGCATCTGATGAGCGATTCACAGATCTTCACTGATCCAATCCTGCTGGAATCTACGACGTGGTGCAGTGGACGGTCCCTTCCTGCAGCGACTCTCCCCTGGGCTTCTCGGCAGTTCCGGAAGTGTCTGAGCAATTTTTTTCTAAAAGAGAAAATTTCTCCAGCGTGGCATGTCCCGCTGTTCTCTTGGGTGCGACGCACTCATTGAGGAAGGGGACGGACACGATGTCTGCCTCAGGTGTTTGGGTCTCCGGCACGCTGAGGCGGCCTTTGTGGATACGTCCTGCCCGCACTGCAGGCGGATGGCGATCCAGACGTTGCGGTCACGGGTGGCTGTATTCTTTATGGATAAAGCCACCACCCCATCTGCTACCCGATCCGTGACGACAGTGGCTACGGCCCTGTCGCCCGCTTCGGTTAGCACCGGGGGTGATATGGGGATCACTGTGAACGTTAACCCGCCAGCCGCAGGCTCACGGACCATTCACGCCCCGTCTCACTCGTCTGACCGTTCCTCAAAAGACGGTCCTACCCCGTCTTGTTCCTCTGTCACGTACTCGGAAGTGCGTGACGAAGATGAGATGTCGATCACAGCATCGGAGGGCGACCTTTTGGCATCCGACCCCGACGATTCCTCGGAGCTCCCTCCCCCGGGGGGTCGAGCCCAGGAAGAAGCGGACGTTGAGATGTCAACCATGCTTTTCTGGGCCGCCGCGAGCATTGGGCTGCAGTGCACGGCACCGCCTTTACCCCAGTGCTCGCGGCTGGATACGTGGTACCTGGGGTCTGAGCGCGGCTCCAAGCTGCGCCCAGCTCCGGTCCCGTTCTTCCCGGAAGTGCATGAGGAGCTGAGTAAGACTTGGAACGCTCCCCTCACAGCCCGTTCCAATCAGAAAAGCTCAGTCGCCCTTACTTCCCTCGATGGTGGGGCGGCCAGGGGCTATGTCGAGATTCCCCAGGTGGAGCGTGCTGTCGCGGTGCATCTGTGCCCGCAGACAGCGGCCACCTGGAGAGCTCGGCCTAGACTCCCATCCAAGGCGTGTAAGTTTTCGGCATCGCTGATTGCGGCATCGTGGGTCAGGCCGCCTCCTCCCTCCACACCATGGCCATCCTGCAGGTCCACCAGGCCAAGGCGTTCAAGGAGCTCCACGAGGGTAAGACCGACTCAGAGGTAATGCAGGAACTCTGTACCGCCACCGATCTCGCTCTACGGGCGACTACGGTGACGGCACGGGCCCTGGGTCGGGCGATGTCCACCATGGTGGTCCAGGAGAGGCACCTCTGGCTTAACCTTGCGCAGATGCGGGACGCCGAGAAGGTTCGCTTTCTTGACGCCCCCATCTCGCAGGGTGGGCTGCTTGGTGACACCGTTGAGGATTTCTCTCAGCAGTTCTCGACGGTGAAGAAGCAGACGGAGGCCATCAAGCATATCCTGCCCCACCGTGACTCGGCCGCCTCCAGGCCTTTGAGATCCCGAGCGGCGTCTGCTTCCCAGCAGCCCCGGCCCTCTTCGACTCCGGCTCCAGTGCCCCCTTCCCAGGCTGCCTCCCGGAAAAGGACGTCGAAGAGGAAACCGCCTCCCCGTCAGCAGCCGTCGCGGAAGCAGAAGCGGCCCTGACGGAGAGACCCCAGGGAGATCGAGGCTACCTTCATGCCCGAACCCAGCCACTCCATCGCTGGGTCGGATAGGGACGGTTCTTGCCCCGTCCTACCATCAGCTGGTCTCCCCTGGGGGGCCAGCGCCCACTTCCTCACAAAAAGAGTTTCCTCTCTCTCTGGGTTTTCACAGCCGTTCCCACCCTCTGGTCGACGGTGGACGGCAACTCGACGTTGCGTTGCGGAGAAACGCAATGTCGAGTATAAACACCAGCCCTCAGCACTCTCAGACAGACAGTGCGTTGAGCTGGACAGTTGCCAGGCAGGAAAAACAGCAGAGCCGATCTCCTCCCCGGGGGACCTCCCCCGGCAAGGAATCCGTACTGCTAGCACCGAACCACCCCCCGGGGGGGCGATGAAGCAGATCAAACCTCTAGTCCCCCCGTCTCGGTTTCTTGGAGCTTGGCTTCAGCTTCCCAGACTGTCAGGCTGGCTGAGGAAGACGATCCGTCTCGGCTACGCGATTCAGTTCGCTACACGTCCGCCCAAGTTCCGGGGCGTCCTTTTTACCTCAGTCAAAGGCAGGGATGCTCCCGTACTTCGGGCAGAGGTCGCCTCCCTTCTGGTGAAGGGAGCGATCGAGCCCGTCCCACCAGCCGAGATGTCCAGCGGGTTTTACAGCCCGTACTTCATTGTCCCCAAGAAAGGCGGGGGGTTGCGCCCTATCTTGGATTTGCGTGTTCTGAACAAGCACCTACACAAGCTGCCTTTCAGTATGGTCACGCAGAAGCGCATCCTGACGTCCGTTAGGCGTCAGGACTGGTTCATGGCAATCGACCTGAAGGACGCATACTTTCATGTCTCGATCCTCCCTCGACACCGGCCGTTCCTACGGTTCGCGTTCGAGGGACGGGCATATCAGTACAGGGTCCTCCCCTTCGGTCTGTCCCTGTCTCCACGGGTCTTTACGAAGATCGTGGAAGCTGCCCTCCTTCCCCTCAGGGAAGGAGGTGTGTGGGTACTAAACTGTCTCGACGATTGGCTCATCTCGGCTCACTCGCGAGATCTGTTGTGTACACACAGGGACCTGGTGCTCCGGCACCTAGATCGGTTGGGGCTACAGGTCAACTGGGAAAAGAGCAAGCTCTCCCCCGCGCAGAGCATCTCCTTTCTCGGTATGGAACTCGACTCTGTCTCCATGACAGCGCGACTGACTACAGAGCGCGCCCAGTCAGTGTTACACTGCCTGAAGCACTTCAGGCAGCCAGCGGTCCCCCTGAAACAATTTCAGAGGCTCCTGGGGCACATGGCATCCTCGGCGGGGGTGGTCCCCCTCGGGTTGATGCACATGCGACCGCTCCAACACTGGCTACAGAGTCGGGTTCCCTGGAGAGCGTGGCACACCAGCAGCAGGCGTATGGTTATCACGCCTCTCTGCCGGCGCACCCTGACCCCCTGGTCGTCTATGGCCTTTCTACGGGCGGGGGTCCCCTTAGGGCAGGTGTCAAGACACGTCGTAGTAATGACAGATGCCTCCCTTCAGGGCTGGGGTGCCGTGTGCGCAGTGTCGGGGTGGTGGACGGGCCCCCGCCTGCGTTGGCATATCAACTGCCTAGAGTTGTGGGCTGTGCTACTTGCACTGAAGAGGTTCCAACCAATCATGCAGGGCAGGCACGTGCTGGTCCGGTCGGACAGCACAGCTGCCGTGGCGTATATCAACCACCAGGGTGGCGTTCGTTCACGGCAGCTAACACGACTTGCCCGACGCCTCCTCCTCTGGAGTCAGCAGGTGATCAGCTCCCTACGAGCCATACACATCCCGGGCGACCTGAACCAGACAGCAGACTGGCTCTCTCGTCAGTGGTCACCTCGCGGAGAGTGGCGACTCCACCCCCACGAGGATCAGCTCATATGGGAGCAGTTCGGCCAGGCGCAGGTGGACCTGTTTGCCTCCCCGGACTCCACCCATTGTCCGTTTTGGTACTCCCTCTCCGACGGTCTCCTCGGTACGGATGCCCTTGCGCACAGCTGGCCGTGGGACAAGCGGAAGTACGCCTTCCCCCCAGTGAGCCTCGTTGCACAGACCCTGTGCAAGGTCAGGGAAGAGGAGCATCAAGTGCTACTAGTTGCGCCTTACTGGCCCAACCGGACTTGGTTCTCAGAGCTGATGCTTTTGACAACAACTCCCCCCTGGCCGATTCCCCTGATGAAGGACCTTCTTTCTCAGGGGAAGGGCACGTTTTGGCATCCCAGGCCAGACCTCTGGGACCTCCATGTCTGGCCCCTGGACGGGACGAGGAGATCCTGAGCGACCTACCCCCGGCGGTGGTAGAGACTCTCACACAGGCTAGGACCCCGGCCACTAGGAGACTGTATGCCTTCAAGTGGCGCCTCTTCTCGTCCTGGTGCTCTTCTCACGGAGAAGACCCACAGAGATGCTCGATCAGGTACGTACTGTCCTTTCTCCAGGAGAGACTTGAGAAGAACCTCTCCCCTTCCACACTGAAAGTGTATGTTGCCGCTACAGCCGCACATCACGATCCAGTTGCTGGTAAGTCTCTAGGACAGCACGACCTGGTCACCAGGTTCCTGAGGGGCGCGAGACGGTTGAATCCGCCTCGCCTGCGCCACGTACCCTCTTGGGACCTCGAAGTGGTCCTGGAGGGCCTCCAGAGGCCCCCCTTCGAGCCCCTAGGAGAGGCCGATCTTTCTCGCCTGTCGATAAAGACGGCCCTCCTGGTGGCGCTCGCCTCCTTCAAGAGGGTAGGGGACCTACAAGCATTCTCTGTGTCCTCGGGTTGCCTAGAATTCGGGCCTTGAGACTCTCACGTTATCCTGAGACCACGGCCCGGCTACGTGCCCAAGGTTCCCACCACTTCCTTCCGGGACCAGGTGGTGAACTTGCAGGCACTGCCCTCTGGGGAGGAAGACCCAACCCCATCTGTGTTGTGTCCAGTATGCGCACTGCGCCTCTACCTGGACCGCATGCAGAGCCTAGAAGCTCTGAGCAGCTCTTTGTCTGTTTTGGAGGTCAGCAGAAGGGGAGGGCTGTCTCCAAACAGAGACTGGCGCACTGGATCGTGGATGCCATATCCTTGGCATACCGGTCGCAAGATCGCCCCTGCCCCTTAGGAGTTAGGGCACATTCCACTCGGGGTGTCGCCTCCTCGTGGGCACTGGCTCAGGGCGCCTCTCTGGCAGACATTTGCAGAGCTGCGAGTTGGGCTACGCCCAATACCTTCGCGAGGTTCTACAACCTCCACGTAGAACCGGTGTCAGCCCGCGTCCTGCAGGGCAACAGGTAGGACCGGCAACCGTTAGGGCGTATGCCTGCAGAAGCCCTTCCCCCTCCGGGGGGAGCAGCGGCTATACCACCTCACTTCTTTCCCCTCGGGTAAAGAACAGGCATTCCATCCATCACTAAGCACCCTTCCAGGGGGCAGGCTGGGCAAAGCAGCCCTGCCCCCTTAGGCCGGGATACAGTTGAGTTTTCCCACTTAGCTCTAATCGGACCTAGTGCTCCAGATGTGGTAACCCCCCTCCTTGGGCTGTTCCGTCTGTTGTATCCTCATGAATGGTTCCCACCTTGGCAACCCATGACCTCCCTAGGTGGACTCCCACCTCGCGGTTAACTCCTGCAGTCCGCACATTTTCCCATGAGTTCTCCCCTGATGGTGAGACCATGTGGTGTCTCCACTAATTCCTCCCTATGGTAGGTAGTGGTCTCTGCAGCGTTTTTCCCCCGGGGGGAATAATGCTTACCCAGTGGCCCTTACGGTGCCGGGCGGCTTTTCGCCATTTAGAGAACTAGGCCTCCGCCCGTGACGGCCGGTGGCAGGGGCTTTCCAACTTTGTGGTAAAGCTCTGGGTCCCCCTTCCTCTCCACTGGATGGTCATTCGCGTTAGCGTCTATGTCTGACTCGCCCAGGCCAGTCAATGTCGCTCCGCTAGAGATTGTGACGCGGCTCAGTGCTGTGGCGTCTTACATAGGAACCCCATTCTGTCGGTTCGACACAACGTCGAGAGACCGACAGAAAGGGAACGTCTTGGTTACGGATGTAACCTCGGTTCCCTGATGGAGGGAACGAGACGTTGTGTCCCTCATGCCACAACACTGGCCGCCCACCCCAGCGGTCGGGGGAGGATGCTTTAGGCTCCACAGACCAAAGGTGAATGAATGAGCACGCCGGCTTCCCTCTTATAGAGTCCGGCATGCAAATTTCATTCGCCAATTTTCATTGGCCTTTTCTAAATACTCAGAAGATGATAGGTTCTCAAGACAAACCCCATTCTGTCGGTTCGACACACCGTCTCGTTCCCTCCATCAGGGAACCGAGGTTACATCCGTAACCAAGACGTTTTTTATAGTAAAATGACACTCTTATCACTAAACCTTACCCTCACAAACCTGTTTAGAAAAATGAGCAAAACATGATGTTACCAATTTATGAGCTTTTCAAAATGTAAGAGCTACTTGAAGTGTTCTTCAAAAGTCTGATTTTAACATTATTTACTATAGTTGTAGATTCTAAAAAAGTTCCAAAAATGAACATAACGTAAAAAAACGTCATATAATGTAAATGTGTCAAAGAATATGCGAATAACTCAATTTTGACAAAAATGTCAGATAGAACCTTATAATTCCAAGCCGGTGACATTTGCAGAGTTTATAGTCCAGGAGAATGACTATAACATAGTACCACAAGAGATGATCAACAAATATTAATAACATATAAACTGAAACATAAAAACTATAATCGAAGTATTTCCTGCAAGCTGTTTGTTTTTCAAAGCTTTTTAAAGTGCATTACAATAAAACCAATATTCTGTAGGGTTATCAAAGAATTAATCGTCATTAATCACATCCAGAATAAAAAAATGTTTTTACATAATATACAGTATGTCTGTGCACTCGCATATTTATTTTGTATTTATAAACACACATAAACACAATAATGTTGTCCAATTAATACCTTAAAAGTTTGGTGTTTTGTCCATTTTGTAGCATACAGGTACACCTCACACATTAATAGTGTAATCTAACCTGAGGGGCATTAAAAGCAAATATTGTACAAATAAGCCCTCAGGACTTTACTTTCGGTCACTACTGTACATACACATTTCTCTATTTCAGGTGCTCTCTGCAGAAGCTTTCTTTGGAGGTCTTGAGAGACTTGCTTAGGTCTCGACCTCTCAGCCCTGTTCACATTCATTAGCATTCATCACCTTCTCACAACAGTACACTGCCACACCGCAGCTCTCATTACTATTCAACACAGCAACCTAAATACACCAACACATGCACAAGCACACACACACTCACAGAATGACTCCCTGAGGACATGCAAGGCCCGGTGTTGACAAGCCCTCTTGGTGGTCTGCTGATTCCACAGAGGCTAATAAAATCCAACACTAAGGGGTAATTGGTGGAGGCGATTCTGTAAACTCTTTCGCATTTGCCATTTTTAGAGAGTGTAGTTTCTTTTTGGTCTATTAAATTGCGTTATTCCTCAATTAAATACCGTAATCTTAGGAAACAGACCTCAATAGTGAGTGAGTGAGTGAGAGAGAGAGAGAGAGAGAGAGAGAGAGAGAGAGAGAGAGAGAGAGAGAGAGAGAGAGAGGTATTTACATACAAAGTATCACACAGAACCAGAGGTTTTTGCTCACTTGACTTCTACAACGGTAATTACTGTGAGAGAGAGAGAGAAACGTAGAGACAGAAAGTAATGCATTGTATTGAGTATTGTAGTCTAGCTTAATGTGCTGTCAATCCACATGGCTCTGCATGTACTCCGAGCTCTAAGTTAAAGAATTTATTTTCTTTTTGCTCCTCCTAATACATATAATCATTTGTTAAGGCTGGTTGATTTGTTCAGACAGCCAATCAGAGCAGACCCCTAAGAGCGGCTGGCATCGATCCTCATCTCTTGCCTCCTGACATACATTTAAATTAGCTATGTGAAAAACTACATTTTACAAAATCGACTAGTTGGTGGGTTGCCTGAATGATCAGCTGACTAAACGATCTTGAGGAAGCCCTGAATAATTAGAATGTCTTTGGGTTTACATGACCCTGATTACATACTGTACGATGTGCTCTTGCATTCAAAAACAGCTTGTTAAAGTGCAACTGAATGAAACAATCTTGTTATTATTATTTGTTGCTTACAAGGTTTATAAATAACCCTTAATTGATGAATCTGTTGTTGGGTGACTAGCTAACCTTAAAGATTCATTCCTAATTAAAAGCATAGCTGAAAAAAGATACAAATTTACATTGCCTAAATTGGACCCCCTCTTAAGCCCCCCTGTTCAATCATGGCAAAAGTGCCAGCCACGCAGATGCCAATAACAATTTGCATTCAAAGCCCGAGTAGCATAAATCCAATTAAGTTCCCCCAATATACAACATTTATGAAGCTTAAATGTCTTTGTGGAGCAATGAGGACACAGGCTATGGAGCTTTACCTTTCTCTCTGTCTCCCACCATCCCCGCTGTCCCTGTGATTTCCATAAATATAAATCCACTATTTACTCCCATCTCTGGCAAATTCAGCAGGGAGATTTCCATTCTGAGTAGAAAAGACCTCCATTTGGAAATGTCCAATCTTGGCTGAATAGGGGCGAAGGGGGGGGGGGGATGTGCGGCAGAATAATGACGGCTTTCTATGTCCTATTGTGCGGCTGAAAATTAAATGGTTAAAGTCACGCCAAACTGTTGGGGACTTAGAAGAGATTTGCAGTGAGAATTCATTTCCAATGTACTTTCTCGCAGTCAAGGTCGCAGTATGCACGAAGAGAGAAAGAAAGGCAGAGACGCAAAATCAGACAGTCACAGAAGGCGGAGAAAAGATGGAGTCTATTGTCATCTATCATGCTTTCTAGGAATCCCATTATACCTGGGGAGAACATTTCTACGTTGCGTGTTGAAGAATGCTACATGGCAATCAAGGGTATATGTATGAAAGGCCGAGGCTGTGAATCACCATTAAAGCATATGTGCACCATGAATCCATTATTCATTTCTCCTCAGAGAAAGGCAGAAGATAGGGGACAATGTGACCCCATTATAAAAAGCCATCTCTAATGAATAAAAGGCCAATAAGGTCTGTAATATATGGAAATAGGCTTTTGCAGTTGAAAGTGACCAGCTGAGTGCCCTCTCATCCTCACCAGAAGGGGGCAATGTAAGGACAAAGATTACATCTTTGTTTTGCAGCTGGAGTTACCTGTAGGATTCTCATGCTGGGTTATAATCCAATTTAACCTAGCCGCTTAACACATGTCACGAGATAGCAAAGTCAATCATTCACCTCTCTTGCATTAATGCCGACACGTTGGGTTTACTAGCTTTCTTCCTCTCTCAATCAGAAAGAAGAAGAGGAAGAAAGCTCTGACTGTTAAGTGGATCTGTCATTGCACAAATGAGCTGTGATCCAGATAGAGGGACCCCTTTCAACTTGTAACAGGCGGTAAGATCTATATTAAGGCTTCTTAGCCGCGTACACTTCACACATGAGAAGGCACCAGGCTAGGCTGCTCAGCCAGGAGTCGACGCGAGAGGCAATAATTAAAATAAAAGGAACGGGATTTTGAACCCTATAGAATTCCATGGAGCGGTTGCAGGAGAGGGCTCATTACGTATTCGTCACGTCGCAAAGTTTTTCGTTTCGTGAACTGAACGGATGCATTTCGGTTTCAGCTCTTATGTTTCTTTACCCTCATAAAAATGCCTGCGCCTTTTTCTTCAGAAGTAAAGTTAGCAAATTGGCGGAGAAAATGTCAACCCTCCAGGAACGCATCTCTGACGGAAACGCATTAGCCCACGCGAGAGGCTTGAGCGCGAGAGAGAAATAGACGTCAGCTTAACTTTGGCTTGTTAACTGCTCAAGGCGGATGTTATGGAGGGGCACTTTTTACAGGGAACTGAAAGGAAAAATGGGTGGAATACAGGGGATTTGCCTGATCTACTATACACAATGACCATATATGAATTGAACGGGACAGTAGATGTTTGTCGTAGTCTGCAATGCTCGTCAAAACAAGTCCTGGGTCTGCAGAATGGATTGAATTTATAAAACGCTTAGAAACATTGCAAGTTCAGTGTCACATTCATGAGAAATGTTTTTTAAGGTATATTCAGTAAACATTTTACTGTATGACAGTACAGAAAATGCCGATCTGGGTAAAATATAAACTGGTGACGTTTTAATAGGTAGAATAGCATGAAATGAAAATACTGGAGGAAAGAGCATTTCTCTCTTAAACTCTAGTAGCACTCAGAAATAGCATCCCGTCATCCAATTATTACTCTTAATCTTCCTCAGAGATGGGCGTATAATGAGAAATGTACTTAGACTGTATTACATAAGATGTAAATAATATTACTTTCTGTATTGATTTTGTGTGCATTTTTTGCCGACTTTGATTTTTCATAAGGATTTTTGTCAACTGACATTTCATTAAATTACTTAAATTTTAATATCTACTGTACAGGCAACGGATTTTAGTTTCAAAGCACAGAATTGAGTTATTTCTTAAGATCAAATACATAAAACATATTGAATGTTCAATATCACCCGGATTTTAATTAACATAATTCTCTGTATCCTACAGGGGCTGGCTTTTCGTTTATAACTTGATTATTGTACTTGTGTGTTTTTTAAATGGACTTGTAAATTAATGCTTGCGAGGAGCTTGTCCTTCTACACAATACAATGCCTTTAATTACAACAAGAGGACATACAAGCATCTGTTAACCACATTCCCATGATAATTCTTGCAACACTGTCCAACCTACAAATAATCTCCACCTTTATTTGCAGTACCCCTACAGTATATTAAAAAGACTTTCATTAATTAAATGGCCAAGCGGGAAATTCTGAGGCGAATTTACAAAACAGTTGCTCCACTTTTGTGTGCAGCATTTTAGAAAAGATTTTCATTCTTTTAAATGCAAAAGTGACTCCTGTGTCCTGTATAGCTCATTATAAAATGATTCAGACTTTGCACTATTTGTGTGATGCAGTTAAGTTATGCAAATTTCTTATCATTTATATATTTTATTGGATGTGGAAATGGTTATTTATCAAATTGGGTGAAAATAGTGCTGCCAGAGCATGCAAAGAACTGACGCTATTAGCAGGAGAAATTCATTCTTACCTAATTCCCTTCATTATATAGAAATTTCAAGCAAGCCACATTTGTTTATGTGTACTCCATCACTGTCAATAATCAGATGAACATTAAAATGTTTACTTCAATTTTGTATATACTGTATTTCAGCTGTTTTTATCAGACATATCTTTTTTCCCACTTGTGAATAGTTCATTGCCTCTCTAAATGTCAGCCACATGTTGTTCACAGAGCCTGTAGTTGTTAAGGCTGATATCCTGAAGGATGAATGTGTGGAAGAGCAGAACAGATAAAAACAGGTGTGTTCAATGTCTAATCTCGAAGTGAGTTCGAGTTGTGCCAGTGACTGATGAAAATGTGAGTTGCCCTCAGGGTTTGGAGCAGTTGAGGGTTACTGGATAAAATTCAGCTGGCCATACTGGACACAGCACATTGAAGAAACAGCAACATGAGAGTGAGAAAAGAGCCACATAAAATCACAGAGATCACGTGATAAAGCCACCAATGTGAACATCCACACGCAGCCTCAATGAAAACGTCTGTGCATATGTACATTACAGAGCAACGGCATTTGCTTTGACCTCTGCAGAGGAGATGTGGCACGTCTGCACATATAAACACAAACACACACTCTACCACTCTCAGGAAAGCTGAATTTCTCAAGACCTCATACCACAGCTAAATGTTTGGTGTGATAGGGGACCAAGAGTATACACACGCATACTCACACGCACAAGCCCCCCCCCCCCCAAACACACACACACACACACACCTGTGGTAAGAGACCGAAGAGTCTCTCTACTGTAAATAAAGCTAAAAGTTAGAAAGCCGAATTAGCAATTCTGAATGGATCAAACATCAATGGGAAATCTAACACACGCATACACACTGATGCACAATACAAGGGCATGCAAATGAAAGGTGAGGTGATGTGGATTTAGGCACCTGACATTCCATTGATGGTTCTACATGTTGTAAGTGTAGGTCACTGGGCAGATTGCATCTACTGCTCATACATCAATACAGGTTCAATGAGGTCAATATCAAAATTCTCACAGCGGCAGATATAAATGAGCTTTTGAAACGGACTGCAAGATCAAAGCTGGAGGAAACTTGATGGTACAACGAACCACACTAAAAATAACGACATGCAAATAAATAATTAAATATGAATTGTATATGTATTTCTTCTGTTGCGTTTTGCATCAACTTTCCCAATGCAACTTTTGTGAAGACTAATAGAGTTTTATGACCATCTGTCATATCAATTTGAACAATCCTTGGATTTCAAGGTTATCATTGTCATTGTTTCATTGTGTCTTAAATTTTGTACATTGCCAGATAAACTAAACATGTGGCAATTAAAGCTGTCAGGTTCACTCACTCATATGGGTTACTGGGGTCTGGTCCTTGTAGCTCAGATGGGATGGGAATGCGTTTGTAGTACATCTCCCAGTCAAAGGCTCCCCGCATGGCATCCCCCGCCTGAGCCTCATAGCCAAAGTGATTGTGGTCGATCACGTCTATCATGGGACACACAATGGTTTTGGGGTTCTGGGCAATCTGATCTGCAAATATAAAGCAAAAGAGAACTATTGCATTTATGCATGTGCCAGACACTTATCCATAGCAATTCACAGTGCATTTATGGTATACATTTTTTAGTTGTGTTCGCTTGGATTCAAACCCACAACCTTGGTGTAGCTAGCACAACACTCTTAGCTATAAGAACTATGCTCTGCTGAGAAAAGGAGGGATGAAAAGACTAGTACTGGATGGCGTCTCAGGAGTCCTCCTGCTCTCCTGGATCACTTGCTCTCCTTCGCTCCGCTCGGCTGAGTGTGGCAACCCTGTGAAATTTAAAGCCGCTGCAGTCGCCCGGCGATTAGAAACAATTACAGCGCTTCAAAGTAGGTTTGCTCCATGGAGGGCCGAGCAGAAAGGACCCTCGGCCCTTCGCTCTATCTCTGTCAGTCAGCAGCCGCTAAGCCGTCCCAGATCTGTCACCCACACTCTCCCTCAACACCACTGCTCTACTGGACATAGAGATTTCAGGAGGAGAGAGAGAAGACCTGGAACATAGGCTTATGCACACCACAACACAGACCTTAAACAAATTCATCATGAACATTAAACTCAGGAGCACAATCACCAAGGTCTGTCTGGAACCGTGACTGGATATTTAGAGTCAACTTTACACAACTCAACGCTTGCATAATAGCAATAGTAATACTAGTAATTTCTTAGAAACTTCTCAACCACAGCCTGTGTGCAGCATTCGTCTGGGATGGTCATCATGCAGCAGTTATCCCTGGAGAGAAGGCTGTGTGATGCTGCCAGTTCTCACATGTGGATTATTAGGAGGCCAAGAAACCAATTTGGCTTTAATGTTGAGGTTACCCTTCTATTCTTTTCAACTGGGATTTTTTATATCATTACTGCTTACAGCATGCTAGCGAACAGGGTTGAAAATTAGATACTGTGTAAGAGATTCATTGTGCAGGAGTCAGACTCATTCATTATATCGTTATAACTGCAGCAGTGAGCTTGCACTAAACGTCATTGAGTATTTCAGTGATGTCTTTTTTGGATCTTTGTTTTGATTCTGTACACAATTCATTCCCAGTTTAAATAACCACTTGCTACTAAGAAAACAGAAAAAAGTCTGGATGTAATAATGTGTAAAATATCAATAAAATAATTCATAAATGCGTCTCAGCTTGTTTTGTCTGTAGCCTATGAGGATACGGAATGCCAAATTTTTGTAATGTATTATTAACTGACAATAATATAACAATGACAGTATATAGTAATATAATAATATAGACAATAATAGTATAATTTCAAGGGCAAGAATAATCAAGTATAATGATTTTTGTTTTATTCTTGCTGTATTGTGTACCTTATTTATATTAACATCTACAACATCTAATATCTACCTCTAGGCCACAGTTTAAAGAAAGTTCAGCTGCTTTCTAAATAAATGAAAAGAAATACAAGCCCTAAACATTTCTTTACTATTTTATATTTGTATAATTTATATATTTAATGTATCTAAAATTACATTTCTGTCATAACATTATGCAACTGTTGTGCAAATAAATTTACAGCACATTTGAGCAGCATTTTAAATAAACAAATGCTGTGTCAGATGCAGCTTCTGCAGTGTAAAGATTGATTCAGTATGTTTGTTCATATCCCTGGAACTCGTAACATAAAGTCATAATTTACTCACCCTCTTGTCATTTTAAACCTGTATGACTTTTTTCTTCTACACAGCACAAAAGATGATATTTTTGAAGAATGTTGTTAACCGAACAATGTCTGTAACGCTGTTGTTCAGTTACCCAAATTCTTCAAAATATCTTCTTTTGTGTTCTGCTGGAGACAGGTTTGAAATGAGTCGTGTGTCACGACTCAGGTCAGGTCGGGGTAATTGTCTGCACGGGAACGGTCTTGTTGTTGTCGAGCACATGGAGACTGTCTACTGATGGCTGACCACGTGCTCGGAGTCTGCGTCATTGTTCACGCCCTCGTGTCTCCGTTAGGGCTTTCCTTGCACTGGTGTTTTTCCACTCAGCTCTCACACTCCTGTTCTCACTTCCCTCATTAAGCCCGCTTGTTCCCGCAATTGTCCCACACCTGTTTACTATTCCAGCCCATCTAGGTTTCCTTTATAATCCCTCAATATTTCTTGTCCTGTGTCTGACCGTTGTGTGTTTCCACCTCAGACTGACCTAGGTGCTGCTGCGGCTCACCTATAGCTTCTTGTTATTTCCTTAGTGTTTCTTAGCCTTAGCCTTGCCACAGTCCTAGTCATAGCCTTAGTCCTAGCTCCTCTAGTCGTTTTGCCTTCACGAACGTGCTTCTCTTGACTCTGTTTTCCTCAGCCTTTCCAGTCTATTCTCACCTCTCTCCCATCACATCCCAGGTCTGCTCTCTGTCTACACAGTTTCCGTTGGCGTCCCGGCCGGCGGCCTCGCTCCACACCCGACCTAACTACAGTCGCGCCACGACCTCCCACTTCTCGCTCCTCGTGAGAGTTGGTTCAAGGAAGACCCTCGAACCCAGACGACTGACCTCTTACCCCGGCGGTGGATTCTCGACGCTCTTTGGAGTTCTCAACCGTTCCAGAGGTGTATCTTTCTGCTTCCCGTGACTGAGCGTTCCCTGGCTGATTGGATTATTGACTGTTGCCTATTTCTAATAAAGCTTGTTTTCCCCGCATTTGGGTCTCTCTCAGCTTTGTCGACCATGACAACGCGAGTCTAGCTTGCATCAGCCGATTACATCAGGTGAAGCTAATCAACGTTAACCAGTAGTCATACAACACACACTAGACTGCGTCCTATTTAACTTGCATTTCTTTACTCCTTGTCAGCTGCTTCATCGGTGCTGCACTGAAAACCCCCCTCCATCCCCATCTCCTCCATTTCTGCCTGTATCTGTGGGATCATTTAATTTAATCCTGTTATGCATCATGAACCGTTCTGGTTCCCCAGGTGGGGGGGACATGTATTGCTGCGCTCCCACTATGTCCATGCAAGGCTGCATGGACGGGCGGAGAGTTTGCCCAGAACAGTTTCATTCCGCCAACCTTAAATATATGCTATTGTTAAATATTTGACGACAGTGGTCCTGACAGAACTGAAAGTCATTCAGTTTGAGTCACACAGATGTGCAATCTGTCTATGTGAATACAGGCGATTTTGTTTGTATAGATGACATGAGAAAAGTTCTGGCATGAAACTCTAGATGGCGCAGTCCTAAAGTCTAAACCAATCTGATATAATAACTTTACTACACGGCGCAGCCGTTTGCTCCTTCCGTATCCGCAGCCAATGAGCTTGCTGCTCCACGTTTAAATTTTGGCTAGTGATTGTTGTAGCAGTGCAGCGCATTTTCAGAAAGCATATGGATCTAAGATAATTGAATGATCTTTTACTCCTTACTTACTCGCTGTGCATAATGTGTGGTCTGCCTAATTTATTAAAAAATGAGCAACCATGTAACAAGTTCAAATAAGTTTTATGTTAGCAGTCTCACATCGTATGCTTGAGCTAATATTAAGCTATTGGCAGCAGCATTTACGCATCTGCGTTTATACAGCTCGAGCAACTGGCAGTCTAGATCACGTATCGCTTAGATATGCCGAAGTAACTGATAATAGAACAGGCTAAATGAATAAACTTCTCGGTCGTTTATATTTTTTACTGGTGTAGAGCCTGTCCTAGGAACCAAAGTTGTCCACACTGATTTAAGTGTTGCACAGGAAGACAATTTGATGAATGCTCATCTCTGCACGCTTGCTTATGCTCTGTATAATGCGTTTCATTGTGTATCATGTCAGTGTGTAAATGGTTCTCAGTATATATAGTTGTAATTATACTTATTTATTGTTCATTTAGACCATTAGTACAGCTATCATTGCCAAAGAATACGTGGTGCAGATGTCAACCAAGTCAATAAATGCATCTTTGTGAAGAATCTCGTTTTCAATCCCTGATTCTTTCACCAGAATGCTGTCCATATTTGGCTGCCTCAAACAGCATTTTATAGAGTCGCCCCACTATGACTGGGGTCACCATACCAAAGATATTAATATTAACAAGATGCGCCACTGCCGTAACAAAGAATAGCGAGGAATGCAACGCTCAATATGGTCGCTCTAGAGAAGGAAGTCCTGCCTTCCAGTAAAACGAGCCATTAGTCAATCAGTAAAGACTGACAACTCTCTGTGGCGGAGCTCTCCTGAGGCGCTTGCCATCCTGTGCGCAGGCGCAGCAGATGAGGCGACCTCGATAAAGGTGATTTTTAGAGCAATTTAATCTTAGCAAACGAAGTTATTATACAGTTCATGTCATGTTTAATTATTATTTAACTGTGATTTTTGCCAGCGATTTTACAAATCTGCATTCCCCCATTCAAGTAGATAGGACTGTGGACTTGCTATGACGTAAATTACTGCCCAGAGGCATTGCAAACATGGCCGCCGAGTGGCACGACTTATCGTAACGGACTTTGGCAATACTCAGGTGAGTAATCTCATGTTCATCTAAGGTTGATGTTGTTTTTTTATCAGGTGTGGTGAGTGTGCGCCATGGCTTGACAATACTGTAAGTATCAATGACATTTATCTTATGACTTAAATCAAGATAATTTGCTCGGGTAGATGCTGGTGTCTCATCTTTTGGAAGGCAACATATCATTGTTATTTAACATTGCACTTAGTGCGCGTCTTTTAGAATTAAGCCGGTCGGCGTGGTAGCCAAGGCTCACATAGTCATAGGCCATCAGTTTTAAGCCACATGGCTTGGTAGGCAAGGCTCACATAGTCATACGCCACTAGTGTTAAACCAGTCGGCACGGTAGCCAAGGCACACATAGTCACAGGCCACTAGTGTTTAGCTAGACGGCGTGGTAGCCGAGGCACACATAGCCCATTGGTCATTAGCGTTAAGCCGGTCGGCATGGTAGCCCAGGCACACATAGATAATAATACATGCGGTTCACATAGCCCTCTCACTCCAAACTTTGTGGAACGCCATTCAACAGATCAAGAGATATGCTGACTCATTATGATGTCAAAACGGATTCCATCCATAGTAGTCTGAGCAGTATTCAGAATTCTTTAAGTACTTTGGGAGATCAAATTATCTTGTTAGAGCAGCGTGTTGGGGCTAATGAGGACAACATGCAAGTGTGTGTCGCTCGGATTCAAAAACTGGAGACAACTCTTACCTGATGAGTACATTTACATTTAGTCATTTAGCAGACGCTTTTATCCAAAGCGACGTACAAAGTTGGGGAAAAACAGTGAAGCAATTTGTGCAACAAAAGTACAACAATGCATAGGTGCAGTACAACTGGTCTCAGTCAGCCTATCACAGTATACAAAGCTAAGAATTTTTATTTTTTGGGGGGAGATAGAAAAGTAGAAAAGAAGTAGAAGACTGTACTAATGGGTCAGCTGTTGACGGGAACAGATGTGTTTTTAGCCGGTTCGTAAAGACCACTACAGAATCCGCTGATCTTGTGGCAAGAGGAAGAGTCGTGGAACACATCCGGAGAAAGTGTCTGAGAATGATTTTTTCCCTTTGTGGGACGGCACCACAAGACGTTGTTCGATTTATTATTAATGATGTTTCAGTTGAGCTGATTAGACGGTTTTGGTTTTGATTTATATTGTTTGGTTTACTCACTGGAATGCCCTGGATAATGGGGTCGGGGACAGATGGGTCCTTCTTGAAGGATGTGGTGGTTTTATGTGTGTATGTTTTGTTCATAAGTGTCTCGTCTGTATGTAATGTTGTGTTTAACTTATTTTGTTATTTTTGCACCCCTTTATACCCCTGCAAAGTATTTTTGAACCCCTGGGATTTTTTTGTGCTGAATGTATTAATGTTGTGGACAAACATGCACTTTGATAACATCTAACATCTTCCTTGGATTAATTCTGAATTTATTAGTCTTTTTAGATTAAGAGACAAAGCATGGACAACATTTCGTCAAATAAGAAGTTGAGATTGGGAAGTATATAGGCATTTGAGAAATTTGAGCAAGACAAAATCTTGAAATGCAAAGTCTAATTATTATAAATAATGTCTCTCTTATCATTGTAAAGATCCTAAGGAATTTTGGAATAACATTTAAAATATTGTTAATACATCAAATAAACATGCAATTAATCAAATTAGAGTTGATAATATGATACTACGTGACTCTTTGTCTATTGCTCAAGTATTTAATCAGCATTTTTCTTCTGTATGGTCTACTTTAGTATCTGCCTCTTATTTGAATTCTGGCATTCTCAATGAAACTTAATTTTGTAATAGTTATTTTTGATTTAGGAAGATCTTACCAATTAATGTTCAGAATGCCATTAATGAATTAAAGGTGGCTAGTGGTGCCTTCATTTTATTCAAATTTTGTTATGTTGCTGCCTTAACTTAAACTACTTTAAATTAAAAATAATTTACATTAATCTACACTACATACACAATAATGACAAAACAAAAAAACAGGTTTGTGACAACTTTGCAAATTATTAAAAATTAAAAACTGAAGTAAGTACATTGCATTAGTATTCATACCCTTTTCTGGTACACTTGAAATTTAGCTCAGAAGCATTAGTTTTGCTTGTTGATGTTTATACACTTCGAGTGGAGTTAACCTGTGCCAAATTCAATTGAATAAGTATGATTTGGAGTGACACATACCTCTCTATAAAGGGTGCAACAGCTGAAAATGCATATCAAAGTAAAAACCAAGACACGGGGTCAAAAGAACTGCCAGTAGAGCTTTGAGACAGGATTGTATCAAGGCACAGATCTGGGGAAGACTTCTGAAAAAAATCTGCTGTATTGAAGGCTCACAGAAGCATGTAGCCTCCATTTATCCTCAATGAAAGAGGTTTGGAACCACCAGATCTCTTACTTGAGCTGACCTCCTGTCCAAACTGAGCCATCGATGGGGAAGGGTCTTGGTTAGAGCGATTACTCAGATGATTACTCTGGTTGAGCTCCATGATCATATATGGAGATGGGAGAAACTTACAGAAGGACAAACATCACTGCAACACTCCACCAATCTGGGCTTTATGGCTTAGTGGCCAGACTCAAGCCTTTGCTCAGTGAAGACACATGGAAACTTGAAATATGCAAAAACGTACTTCAACGAATCTTTCAAACTGTCAGAAACAAGATATTCTGGTCTGATGAATCTCAGATTCATGCATCATGTCTGGAGAAAAACAAGCACTGCTCAACACCTGTACAATACCGTCTTAACAGTAAAGTGTAGTGGAAACAGCATCATGATGTGGGGGTGTTTTTCAGCTTCAGGGACTGTACACAAAATACGGAGATAATGATCATGAAAACCTAGCCCAGAACATTCAGAACCTCGGACAGGGCAGAAGGTTCATTCTCCAACATGACAATGATCCTAAGCACACAACTAAAACAATGCAAGAGTGGCTTATGGACAACTCTGTCTATGTCCTTGAGTGGCCCAGCTAGTGCTTGAACCCAACTGAACATCTCTGTAGAAACCTGAAAATGTCTGTCTACTGATGATCTCCATCCAACCTGACAGAGTTTGAAAGGATCTGAGGAGAAGAATGACAGAAAATTGCCAAATGCAGATGTGTAAAGCTTTTCACATCATACCCAAAAAGATTTGAGTCTGTAAAGGCGCTATAACCATTTTCTGAGTTGAGGGTATGAATACTTATGCAATGTAATTATTTTTGTTTTTTATTTTTAATAAATTTGCAAAGCTGTCAAAAATCAGTTTTTTGTTTTGTCATTATTGTGCATGGTTAATGTAAAAAAAATAATCATTTAAAGTAGTTTAAGATAAGGCAGCAGCATAACAAAATATGAATAAAATGAAGGGGGATGAATACTTTTGCAAGCCACTGTATCTATCATTGATAGGTTGAACACCGCCTCCACAGAAGAATATCAACAACTACTTCTCTAGCCCTGCCCACTGGTTCGCGCATGACAGTACTGAAGTAACACAAGTTGCGCGGAACCAGATAGAGCGAGCAAGCATTAAACATGCCGTTAAAGATCGCAAAATATTTTGCAGTCAGTTCCTGGTTGTGGAAGAACACAGTCGCTGCATAACCTTCCTTCGGATTCCAACATTAGTAATGCGTGGTTGAAGTACTGTATATCTTTAAAGACGTTCCAGCTCATGTGGATAAAACATTACCGCGGATTCCTTTATGAACAAGGCACAGGTCGACGCTGGATTTGCAGAGAGACTAAAATTAAAAAGCAATGCTGTGCCGTCAATATTGGATCTGATAGGAATGACGCAGCAATCTTATGTGAGTACAACAATTTTATACTATGGGTCACTATTGCTTTGTTAGAGATCGCTTGATATGCCCTGAGCCCTATTCGCACAGGATTAGTTTAAGTTTACTATGCAAACTGCTATCCAATCATAATAGTAGGCATTTACTTCGAAGTCTTCAATGCGGCACGGCCATTAAAACCGAGCGTTTATCGAGTCTGCCTCAAAACCCGGGTAGAAAAAAGCCTATTACTTATTGATTTTGATGTTTTTTAATGTAAAAACCACGCAAACGTCATAAGTAGACCTCATACAACAGTATAAAACAAAAAAACAACCCCAGTTCATGACACCTTTAAAGCTTCTATAAATTGGAATAATTTATCTGCAGATATTAGATCCATTACATCATTTTGGTTGTTTAAACAATCTTTAGCATCTTTTAATTTTTTTTAAGGTGAACTGTACACGTTATCATTAAAACTGTCATTGTTATTTCTGTTATCTTTGTTGTTTATGTTGTTTATTTGTTTACACTGGTACTTGATGTGTATTTATAGTTGTATTTTTTCTGATTAGTAGATTTTGCTGTGTATTTATCATTGCTTATTTTGATAATTTGGTGGGGTAATATTTTTCATTTTTGTTTGTCTTGTTGTTTGTTTGATGAATTGTTAATTGTAATTAGGGGTCAAGCCACAAAGTGGCGTAGACACCTATTGCTTCCGTTAGTGTTCTTATTATTCTGCTTCTTCTTCTGCCATGGAAGTCTATGGCAGCCCATAGAACCATATATGGGAAAGTTGTGAAATTTGGCACACACATAGAGGACAGTCTGAACTGTTACCATGGCAAATATGGAGTCTCTAATCCAAACTCCATAGCACCACCAACAGTCCAAACTTCCACATACGTTTTTGCCTATAACTTTTGAACCGTAGAAAATCATTTTTAATTCGCTCATGCCGATTCGAATGCATTATATGACGTCACTTTCTGTCATGAAAATTTTCTCGCCATTTTAAATTTTTTGAAAAACCTACTTTTTAATCTCCTCCTAGACGGTTTGCCTGATTTGCATGAAACTTGGTATGCAGCATCTAGAGACACTTCAGACAAAAAGTTATTAGAATATTTTCGGTAGGCCAATCTTTTCTCGTATTGCGCATCTACGAATGTGACGACGAACACGGCAAAATGGATTTGATGCTGTATCTTCGCCAAACTTTTGTGTATCGACACGAAACTTGGTACATGTCTTCGCAGTCCTGACCTGGGGTAACACAACGTTTCGGCAGAGCGGCACCTACTGATCCAGAGATATAAAAATGGCTATTTTTGATTATAACTTTTGAAAACTTTGGTGTAAAATCATAAGAGTGGTCTTGTTTGATTCCTTGAGGCTTGGCGAGTCGAATCTTCGCCAAACTTTTGTGTATCGACATGAAACTTGGTACATGTCATCGCACTCATGACTTGACATAACATACACAGTTTCGGCACAGTGCCACCTACTGGTCCAGAGATAATAAAAAATGGCTGTTTTTGCTGATAACGTTTGAACACATTGGTGTAAAATAATAATAGTAGTCTTGTTTGATTCCTTGAGGCATGGTGAATCGAAACATACCCAACGTTCCTTACTTGTTCATTTTGAATTTTGTCATAAAATGCGGTATTTTACGAACGCAATAACGTATCGCTACGAAACTTGCCATGCTTCATCAAGGTCAAGTTCTGAGAGGACTTGTAAAGTTATGGGCCAACACTTCCTAGTGGTCAAGAGATATAATTAAATTTCTTAAAATGCATATAACATTTGAAGAAATCAACATAATGGTATTCAATTCACAACAGTATATTTGTTGGCTCAAGCCGAGTTGTTTGATATCAGAGTTGGCATATTCCGCCGTACTTCATGTCCGCCATATCCTTCTACAAAATTTGTCAGATTTGCACGAAATTTGGTACATATCATCTGGAGACACTACTGACAAAAAAGTTATTAAAAGATTTTTGATTGATCGGATGTTTCTCGTATACAGCGTCAACAAACGAGCATGCCAAAGGGTCATGTGGCTGTATCTTCGCGACACTTTTGTGTATTGAAACGAAACTTGGTATGTATCATGACTGGCACATCTTCTCTGCCTCATACATATTTGTTGACAGCAGCACCTAGTGGTCAAAAGTAATAAGCAATTTCTTGTGTTCTAACTGCTTCTCACTGTGTTTTTAAACTTGGTTTTCAAAATCTGATCATTTGACATTTCCAAAATATTTTGCTTTGGGCCGTGGTTGGGCTTGACCCCGTAATTGCTGCTAGCAGCTATATTTTCATTATGTTCTTGTCTTTATGTTATAATTGTGTAACATGGAATATTAGGACCCCCCCGAAAACGAGATTGTACATCTCAAGGGGGTTATCCTATTAATACATTTCATATACATATATATTTTATATGTGCACTTGTGCGGCAGCAGCATTCCTTATATGCACACTGCAGCATGTTGTGGGCGTATTGGCAGCTAGCAAATCTCCGTACTTGCTCCGCCGCAGTAACATCATAGCAGATCTATTCCACCAAGACCAAAAACATTTGTATGTCATGTAAACTACCATGCTAAACCCTCCGAGAGTTGTCATGACAGAATTTAATTTAACTCAACTCAACAAGACATTACAAGAATACACATGTTTTAAAGAATAATTCACAGTTTTGTAAGATAAAGAGTTTACTGTCAGCTTTATCTCATTAGCTTCCATCCCTTTGTCTTCTGTGGAAAGCTGTTGTCTTTGCTTTTGTTTACATATGCTGTATATGGTTTGTGCATGTGATGTATGCGAGTTAAAAAAAGCTTTCCTAAAAAGCGAGCACACACACAACCACCTGCGTCCTCCTGCCAACACTCACATATCAATGCCTTTGTTTTCTCTCTGGCACTGACTCTCTGCATTCCTATCCTCCAAGAACACGCTTCGCTGTAGCGCTTACTGGGCCAGAATCCTTTGTTTGATATTCTCCCCATTGCAGATGCATCTAACAACCAGTCTAAATCTGAAAACCCAGGACTCCGCCTGACGTTTGCCATGTTGAGTAGTGAGAAGTGAAAAAAAAACCTATTGTGGACACGCTTAACCGCTGGGGAATATAATACCGCTGGTATTAACAACATGTCATGTTTTGTCAAGTTTTTGCTGCTCTAACGCTGTTATATTTTTTATATGACAAAGAAATCATCA
Source organism: Triplophysa rosa (assembly GCF_024868665.1). Classification (NCBI taxonomy): domain Eukaryota; kingdom Metazoa; phylum Chordata; class Actinopteri; order Cypriniformes; family Nemacheilidae; genus Triplophysa; species Triplophysa rosa. Next base: position 21,456,157 of record NC_079893.1, on the reverse strand, counting down.
TAGACATATGCAGAAGCCCTAGTTAAAAGATATACAAGTTACAAGAAACTAAGGAGAGACTTTTTACATTATGGATGTGGCTGTATCTTCCTGACATTTTTGTGTATCTACACGAAACTTGGTATGCATCATCACTGGCATATCTTGTCTGCCTCATAGCTTTTGACCATTAGGTGGCGCTGTCACCAAATTTTTATAAGCAATTTTCTTTGTTCTAACTGCGTTTCCTTGTGTTTTTATACATGATTTTCAAAATGTGATCATCTGAGATGTCCAAAATATTTCCTTGGTCTGCCACTGTGGGAGTCGCCCATTTGAAATTTTTCGTAAAATGCAGTATTTTACAAACGCAATGGCAAATCCCTACGGAACTTTGTATGGTTCATCAAGGTCATGTTCTGAGATGACCTGTAAAGTTATAGGCCAGCGCCCCCTAGTGGTCATCGGACATGTCCAAAATATTTCTCTTTGGGCCATTATTGGGCTTGACCCGTAATTATTGCTTGCAACTATATTTATTCTTCCGCTTCTTCTTCTGGTTGCACCCAGCTAATGAGTGACTAGATGAGGGGATAGAGAGTGTGAGAGAAACAGAAAGACAGACAACCCTGTCCTCCACATTACTGATCAGAGATCTGTGTGAAACAGCCTGCGACACACTACCTGCAGCGCGTCTGTGCGGCAGTTCCACTCTAATCATACATGCCAGGCCGCATCCCAGCATGCCTCTCAAAAACCATACACAGCACACTGTAACCAATTAGAACTCGCCGTGCAGTGCCTGCATCTCTGGGACGACCGCCTGATGTTCAGCCAAAAGAAAAAAAAAACAGGCAGATCAACTGCACTGAAAACCTGGTATTAGATCAATAGGCGTGAATCTGTGCAGACCTATACTGAAGCAGCCATTTGTATTTGAAACGTTGTAACAGCGGCGCACAAATCAAAACTGGAACACTTAGGGGCTAAACTATAGATTGTATCCTCAATGAGTTTGAAAAGTAGAAAGGTTTTCTCTGATAGCAAGAACAAGCTATACAAGAACAGGAAAAAGAGAGTGCGCTTTGTTTTTTAATCAACCGACTGCAGAGGAAAGGACTTTGAACAGGAAAAGCAAATGAATTTTGAAATTGCTAGATTCAAAAGACAAAGATAAGCACAAAGAAAATTCCGTGGGATTTTCTCCAGCCTGTGTTTTCTCACAGTGATCGGCATAAAAAATTGAGAAATCTGCGGCTACGTGCAGGCGCCAGGATAAGTAGTTTTTTATCTGGACTTACCGAGCAGGGGCGGTAGCCAGTTGATGTTGGCTTCGCAGTGCGAGTCCAGGAATGTGAGAACTTCTCCTCTGGCCACCGACGCTCCCAGCAGACGCGTGCGGATAAGACCCTCTCGCTTCTTGGTGCGCACAATGCGGACCTTGGGAAATCTGGACATGAACTCTTCAAGAGAAGCCTTGAGGTGATCTGTTGAGCAAATGAGAGAGAAATAGAATTAAAGAAATTACATTTAAGAAAAAGACCTAGGTCTGCGTTTGCATTTTTTTAAAGGGAAAAAATAGGTGACTGATTGTGTGTTGCCGGGCAGTGGTGCAGTAATTTAATCTCGGAATTGTTTCTTCATTCTCTCGGCCCCATTCAAGGGCATTAATGTTTAATACCCCATACGATTCCCCTGGTGTTAATACTTAAGTGAAATCTTTGTTTCTAGAATGTGAAGCAAGACAAACACAGCCAAATATTATTTTATATGTGTATTGTCATAAATGTATGCAATATAATACGTTTATGTACAAATAAGTGCCCCTGTAGCTCAGTAGGTTATGTGAGGTTGTGGGTTCGATTTCCAGAGGACACACAACCTAATAAACAAATGTATAGCTTGAATGCACTGGAAGTGGCTTTGGATAAAAGCCTCTGCCAAACGTATAAATGTAAATACATACAACACATCTAGAATTCACTTTATACGTAGCTTATGCATACAAATAAGAAACATTGTAACAACACTGTAACATTAGCAACAGTTTAATAGTTACTTATCATCGCTGTCCTTCCGAAACCTTGTATGTCAAAACTATACAGATACTGTATATGATATTTATATATTATGATATATGTTATTTTCTGGTTGCAAAAATAACCATCAGGGAACGTTGTTTTCTTGTTATTTATAAAAAAACAGCCTGCAACGTTCTGGGAACGTTATTTTGTAGTTGCAAAAGAAACAAAAACTAACATCAAGGAAACGTTCTGTGTTTGCGGATTATGTTTTATTTAAAATGTTAAACTGCATGGTCAACTTTAACGCTGTTATTCAACTAACATAAATGTGTACATTCCAAAACGTCTTTAGCTACTAAAGGGCATGGAACACAAAAGCAAAGAGAAACAGATGGAAAAGTAGATTTTCTCAGTGTTAGCAGGGTAGTGGCTAATGCATTTGACTCCTTTCAGCGAGTGCAAAATAACAGCAAAGGCAGTTATTTCAAAAGCAAAGAGGAAAAAGATGGAAGAAAGTCTTATCTTTCTGCACATTACTGTTTGTTCATTTTTAAAAGCAGCAGGAGTTCGCTGCAATTCGTCCACAGTTTGCGCATTATTCAAACACAAAGCATTAATACCTGCACAAACTCAATCATCGCCTCCCAGCTGCCGCGTCTATGCGTGAATATGCACGTGCGACTGCGTGATTAGATGCTTTGGAGGAACCAAACACACAGGCTTTGGATTACCACCTCAATGTAAATCCATTAGACGCAGCCGTCATGTTTTAATGGAGGGTTTGAACTGGAAGACCACTGAATTTATCGGGTATGAAAGCTGTTCCTTGACTGATTTGTGTGTTACGATTGATGTAAAGATGGAATAAACATTCATTTAAAAACTAATTTCTTTCATTATAAAGATGCTGAAATGACACTTCATTCCTGAATAAGATGTCTTCCCAGAATACTGGATTTAGTACAAAGCACATGAACAATGGTTGACAAAATGCATTTATTTCACATTGGATTTTAAGATGAGAGACATCCGCAACATCGGCGGTGTCCTTAATCCTAACACATTGAAAAATACATTTACAAAACTAGATGATGGCACAGCGCAGTCATGTTTTTCAATTTAATTAGTCAATGAGTTTTTTGAGTATTTTTAATATGGCACCAAAAAGACTGGCAACTTTATGATAGTAACACTTCAGCTCCCTCAGAGAGCTTCTGGTCTTTGTACAGAGTGCTCACTGCAGGCCCCCAATGCAATTATAAACAACCCAAACAGAGCAGGACATCTGTGATGAAAAATAAAAGAGTATATTAGCCGTCAGGGAGATGGTATGTGGGGCGTTCCTCTGGTGGACGTCAAACAGCAATATGTGCATGTGCGTGTATGTGTGCGTGCGTGTGTGTTTGTTCTTCTTGTTCAGATCTCCCAGGCCAGGGGCCAAACTCACTTCAGGGAACCCACAGGCGCATCCTCACTGTCTACTAAACTCCAGCAAAGTCACCTGCCAACAAGCAAAGTTACATTCAGCATTTTCTTTGTGTTTTTTTCTCTCTCTCTCTCTCTTTCTTTCTTCTCAACTCCCAGGGTGCCTGGCCTTCAAACAAATGGCCCCAATAAAAGTGACAGGCTCGATATGAGTTGCCACTGCACTCTGATCCCACAGTGCCGGGGTGGGGAGGAGAATCACGAAACTTCGAGCCAGCGCTGTTAGCGGAAACGGCTCGCAGAACCGCACGTTTTCTCCCTCACGCTTTCCGTGTCCTATGAGCGCTTGATTAAACGAGGTCATAAATCATTGGCGCTGATGCATGGCAGGCTGAGCGGTGGGGAAGGAAGTGACAAATAAACAGTTATGAGGAAAAAGGCAAAGTTTCGTGTCCCGCTGGCATACGGCTGACAAACCATGATGGAGGGCAGGCGCATTCTCTGCTTTGATGGTTTACAGACAGACCTCTCTGGGCCACTACTTTCCCAACCTAGGTAGAATTTCATTTTTCCCTCTCCCTGGTGGCCTGCCATTAAGACAGATGGCCCAGACTAAGAATTCTGTGTCGTGTTCAAGGTTTCTGATGGTTTTCGAACAGACAAATGTGTTTCAGTCCCTTTCAGATCGGGGTTAAAGACAGCGTGAGATGTGTAATAGTCTCCTAACAGTATTTCTTTAAAGCTCGCCTCTTTGATATGAGAGCTTCAGAGGGGCTAAAATTATCATTGCCTTTGCCATTGACACTTAAAGCTAGAAGTAGAAGAGACTCTGTTTAATTGCTGCTTTAGTGGATGAGCTCGCTGTATTATTTCATTGGTGTAGTTGGTATTAGGCAAAGAAAGCCCTATTATTAGTTGAAAGGCATTTAAGATAATAATGTGTCCTCTGGTGTCCTTTTAAGCTAACTGTCAAAGGATTTTGAAATATAAAGTCAGTCTAAGGTTATTTATGGAAGATTTGGGTTGGGGGTTGGTGTCAACCAATAAGAAAGAAGAAACACACATAAGACCTCATTCACATTTCAGTTATTTCCTTTACACATCAATGAGATTATATAGAGAGCGAATGGAAGGTCTTCATTCAGTCTCTTGCATTTCAGATATTAAAAAGAAGTGTTACACATGTCTAAAAGGTCTCAACAATGTCGCAAACTGAGTCTGCAATCCAAAGTCAATATTATTAAAGATCTCAAAATGAATACATCAATTTTTCTACCTATAGCTCTACACTCTTTTTAACGATTCTCATATGTTACAATTTGTATTTCGCCTAAGCAATTATAGAAGAAAAAACACAATTGAACACTTCAGGGCTTCCTAAGCTATTAAAAAGAAAATCTAAGCAATAACATTTTCCTTTGGGAACACATAGGTTGTATACACTGTAAAAACTGTGATTTTAGGAATATGTTTTGTTTTATTCTAAATAATTTTCATCCAGTCATGTATGAAATGCAGTGACTTTTAATTTTACTTTTAAAATGCGCTTTTATCAGGTGCCCCAGCTGATGGGGTGGGGGGGGGGTATGGTGGGTTGTACAATGGACACTACTGGTCCAAGATTAGGGGTTGCAGTGTCAACAATATCCTGTTGGATTAGTATACACAACAGATACAGTCACCCATACTAGCTGAAGGCCCCTGCTGTCATGGTTCTGCCTCATCTTATCATGTATTTCTTGGTCTGGTGGCAGAACCATGGCAGAACCTCTTGTTAGGTGTGGAGAGAAACATATTATTCCCCTTGACATAATATGTGTTCTCTCAGGCGTCTCTTCTCTAAACCCCGCCCTCTCGTTACCGCGTTAGCTTCCCCTTAGTGTTTGATCCCTGTCACCTGCCCGTCACCCTCCCTGTGTTATCATCCCTCGTTTGTATTCCCTTATTTAAAGCCTCTGTTTTTTCTGTCCCGTGTCGGTTCATTGTGTGTGTTTACCTGGTTGCCTTCTTGTTCGTGTTGTATGTCAAAGATGGTATTCCTGTTTGGACTCCCTTATTCGGATTATTTTGGATTATTATTTGGATTTTTGACCTCGTTTGTTTTGTCACCCTTGCTTTGTTTGTTTCATTATTCAGAGTCCCTGTTTTGCCCCATTTTGGGTTTTTGTTTTAGTCTTGTTTAATAAAAGTTTTTTGTTAACCCCTTGTTGCCACCACCTGGGTTCTCTATCCACATCCCTGACACCTGGGGCAGAAGCCACGACTAGGCCCAGATTTACTAAAAGCTTGCGGCAGTGCAAATGCCTCTTTTGGTGTAAAAAAACAACTACTACTGTCTGTATTTACTAAAGACACGCGGTAAAAATTAGCGCTGAAAAGGCGTAAACACAGCTGTTTTTGCGACTGACCTTATTGCATATGCATTTGTAGGAGTTTCCTCTTCAGACGCAAACTTTATGGGAGTAGAGTATTTACATGAATCACGCAGCACGATTTACTAAGGTTTGCCTCGTCATTGTACTAGTATTTGCGGCTTTATTTAACGGCCATAAAAGCATGTTTTAAACCCTGCACTAATCTGCGCTGCTCTTAGTAGATTGCGTTGGTCATTATGGGAATGAGATATTGCGCCTGTGTTTTTTAAAGTGTGCATTGTTAGTAGATCACCTGCAGAAATGTCCACTCCCATCGCGCTATTCTGCCCAGTTTAGTAAATCTGCTCCTTACTATGCAAATCAAAAAATGGTTCTACGTGAAAATGTTACCTTCAAGACCACAGAAGTTTAAACCACATGTGGATCCATCAGGAACATAAAAACAAGTCAACGGTTTTCTGAAAAGACAAGAGCAGCTGGTTGCAAAAGCCATTATGTGTGTGTTGTGCAATTACCCACATTACACATATGCTGCAGAAAAACTAACATAACATGTAATTCCTCTTCTGGATTCACACAGGTTTCCTTTCTTCACAACCCATTTTGACGACCGCGTGAGCAGCTAAAGCAATAAAATGACAATCGAGCACCCTGTTTGCTAATCTCAACGTGATACATCACTGCTTTATGTTGGTAATGGTGCATCATTCGCAGTGGTGGACAGTAACGAAGTAAATTTACCTGAGTACTGTACTTAAGTACACTTTTTGAGTATCTGTACTTTACTTGAGTATTATTTTTTCTGAGTACTTGTACTTTAACTTAACTACATTTGAAAGACAAATATCATACTTTTTACTCCACTACATTTATAAAAAGGTCCAAAGTAGAAAATGGTTTCTATGCAGCAGGTTTTCCGGTGTGCGTCATTTATCTTGCTTGCGATCTTCCAGGACCTTTTACTGTTGCCAAGTATTTCAGTTTTTCTAAGCTCACGGTTTTCCGGCAAGCTTTAAATGTCCATTTAGCAAAAAATTAAGCAAATCTGGCAACTCTGGGATCTTCCCCGCTAAACTAATGTAAACGTAGGCGCTGCTACACCGTTGATAGCGCTCTAAAAAGGCAAATAGAACAGTAAAAGACGAAAAAGGCACATGCTAAAGTGTGGTGTAATCATCTGTGGGTTACGATCAGTCAAAGAACATAGAAACATCGTCATGAAAATGATCGGCATAACGGCTAAACGGTAAATAAGCATCACATACACCTTGAGCTACACGTGCGTGTTAACTTCTGATCTGCTGCTATATCATTTAAAGCGATTTGGAAAATGAATGATGTTTTTACTGAAGTAACTATAGTTGAAGTATTCCTGTTGAAATAAAAACAATAGAACCCTGCCCAAAATACAACATAAAATGTAATGGATTTAATGGTTATAATGGGAATTGTACTATGGATACTTGTTGTCTACTTGTATGTGATGGATTCTATTGATGGGATGGTAAATCCTATTGGAATAAAACCCAAAACACACTACAAAGAGGAATTTAATTTAAAAATCTCATTCTAATTAAAAAATTCATTGTTTTTTTCAGCAGGGATGGTATTTGCAGTAAAACCACAGTATCAACATATTTACCATTTTCTATATATGGGAACCATACTCCAATTAATAATCTTTAGTAAAACCACAGCAACTAAACATATAATGAACATAGTTCATTATACTAGCTATAGTTTACAGTATGTTTGTAGTTAAATTATGGTAATACAAATGGTAATAAATCCAACAAACACATGGCTTCTACACTTTACTATTTACAAGAACCTTACTACTTACTGGTAAATTGCTGCTAAAACTGGTAAAGGGAATATACAAAATAAAAGAACACTGCTCATAAATACATATGCCTAGGTGGCTAATGAGGATAATTAGGCTAAATGATCATACAGGATTATATCTAAACTAAACATATATGTGCTAAACATATAAAGCTCTTAAAGGAGTTGCTCACTGCAAAATTTGCCCCCATTGACTTTCCATAGTAGGAATAAGAATTACTATGGAAAGTCAATGGGGGCAAATTTTGAAGTGAACTACTCCTTTAATACCACTGATACTGTGAGCTACTCAGTGTATTCAGTAGGTTGCTTCAGAGGCACAAGGTATACGACAATAAAACAATGCACAGCTGACATGAAGTAAATTTACTTTTAATACTTGAGTACTTTTAAAAGCAGGTACTTCTGTACTTTTACTTAAGTAAGAATCTGTCTTTGCAACTTTTACTTGTAGTGGAGTAATATTTGACCAGTAGTATCTGTACTTTCACTCAAGTAAGGAAGTTGTGTACTTCGTCCACCACTGATCATTCGACAGGTCTTTCTTCATCACTAGCTGTGATTTAGCAAGTGCAGACGTGCAGTAATGGACTCATTACAGTGAGTGAATCAGCTGCTTTGTCTTAGCAATGTGGCTGTAGTCAGTATTCGACTGTGGCCCCCTGTGAAGAGGAACAGAGAATGAAACATCTGCTAAGCACCAGCACCTTGAGAACTCTGCTGCCACTGCTTTCATTCAGAATACACTGTGTGTTTTTAAACCTGCCTTTGGCCAATGTGTGAATAAAAGAAACCCACCCGCCCCCCTAAATGCCCGGCATGCTGGCTCCAATTTACTCAACCGTCGGTTTTTCTCAGGGGGAAAGTACGCATTCCCTTGAACCATTCATAAATTCGTCTGCAGCTAGATCAATGTTCAAACTCAATCGCAATTTATTACATTGCCGCCGTAAAGAGAAGCAGAAAATGAGGCCCGGGAAGGAACCCCAAAGGGATCACAAACACAGAACTAGGGAAATGTCTAACAACACTCGACAATGGGGCAAATGATTTTGTTATAGCGGTAAGTCTGTTTCAAATGTCGGGAGACTCGTGTTTCGTGCACGGCATGGTCATCAAAGCAATAACAACTGTATAGCCTCACATTTCAAAGCTAAAAAACATAAGCAAACAACAAAACTAACAACTTTCAAGTGCTGCGCCCTTACAATGCTCAGCACAAACCTCTCCAAATTGCATTCGAGATAGCTATGGGCTAATTAAAATGGCTGTGAGTCTATCCTCAATAAAGACTGAAATTGGTATTGAGCTCAAAGTGTATAAGGTAAGACTCGCCTCAATTTGTTCTGTAAGTTTTGAGTTCCAGGATAAAAAAGCATAAGGATGGATTTTCTGTTTTGCTTTCCAAAACTCTGATGATGAACCCTATTATCTACCGGAGTACACTGTGAAATGCCACCGTTTGCCTTCGCCAACAATTTCTTTCTGTCCTCATCTGTAATTTTCAATTGGACTTGCATCACAGAATAAAAGGACAACTTCTTTTAGAGTAGGCTGTATAATTACAACCAAACCTCTACTCAGTAGCAAGCATATTATCTGTCACTAAAGGAAAGTTCTTTCACGCAACATTAACCATCTCAAATTGAAGAGGAGAGCGATGAAGGACGATTTAGTACTGTATTCTTCTGCCTGCTGAAGTTGAAGAGAATTCGGCATTACGACCTATGAGGTGAAAAGCTTACAGGGGGTTTTAATATTAAAGAGAAACATCCTTAACAGTCTCCTGCCTAGAGGATTCAGCACAGGTTTAGCGGACTCTTGGTAGAGTGGGCGGCATTCCCAGTATAGGTGCATTTCTATGAATATGTAGGCGGCTGTTAACGTTTATCAATCCCGACAAATCCCTTCACATGCTTTACCTACAATATACAGTATATGGTAACACTTTAGTATAGGGACCAATTCTCACTATTAACTAGTTGTTTATTAGATGCCTATTTTTAGCATATTGGCTGTTTATTAGTACTTATAAAGCACATATTCTGCATGACCATATTCTACTTCCCTAATCCTACCCAATACCTAAACCTAACAACTACCTTACTAACTATTAATAAGCAACAAATTAGTAGTTTACTGAGGCAAAAGTCATAGTTACTCATACCGAGAATTGGACCTTAAAATAAAGTGTGACCATATACAGTATATATATATATATATTAGGGGTGGAGCCGAATACGGTATTCGGAAAGGCACAAATAGCGTGTTTTTACGAATACTTATTTCGAACAAATACTTAAAAAATATTTGTATTCGGGAACAAGAAAAACTTTATATCAAAAAGCTGCGTTTTCTCACGAGACCGCAGTGCATGCCCGCATGAGTGAGTGAGTGAGTGAGTGAGTGACATTCAGGAGTCTGGGGGGGGTGGGGGTAAAAGAGGTGACTGACACAGGCTGCTCCACACAGCAACAGAGAAGTCTCGGCTGAGCGAAAAAAGACTTCACTGCGTGCATCACTATTTTTGTTGAATAGATTTTTGTACCTTAACTGGGTTCCGGAGGCAGTTTATAACTTTCGGGAAGCGGAGTTTGATCGGGAGATTATTCCGTTACGCTGCATTATTGACGTCTGCAGTCGGGTGCTCTCAAGTTCTCTGTTTATGTACACTAAACGTAATTAGAAGTGTAACGCAAAAAAACTGGATTTTTACACCTATTTTGAATTTTACTCGAAATTAATCCAAATATTCCCCCTCAATCAAATACAATACAGATACAGTACCGGTGCTTTGGATATATATATATATATATATATATATATGTGTGTGTATATTGCCTTGTTGTGCAGGACACTCTTATGCATGCATGGGTGGAAAAGGTCAGAGCATTAAGACAATAACCCAGTCAACTGAACCAATATTCAGTTAAAAAAGCAGAATTAATAGGATGCATCATATGGATTTTCCTCCGAGTCGGACGAGTGGGTGATACCAGTCAAATATGAGGCATGTACTGACACGTGAGTACCATAATCAAGTCCTATACAATCATTGCTACACAAGAAGAACAAAGCCTGGCCTGACTTCTATTGATCCCAAAACGTCATGTGCTTGTGTACAAGAGCAACAGGAGATAAAAGCAGGCGTGACTTTCCCCCTGCGATGACTGGCACCTCTACCAGCTCTCGCTCCCACAACCGGCCAATCAAAGGGCAGGTGGGTAATTGGCCAGGCTATTGTTTGTGAGGATAGACAGCGGTGATGCGGAGAGTCAAGGCCCCTCCATTAACCTCCTTCTAGTCTCCGCACACAGCCCACATCACAACGTCTGTTTGTTTATCGCTGAGGGGGAAAGGCAGCCTTCCTTTGCACACAACGGGGAGCGCATCTGTGATGGTCTCTCATTAACGGAAAGACCGGCTCCACGCGAGGCAGGTTTCGTTTTAAACCTCCACCGGTCGCTCAATGTTGCTCTATTAAAATAGACAAGGTCATTCATCTCAGCTAGGAGCGGAAAGTGCGTCGTGTAACAATGAAGCGCCACACATGCTGATTACTAGCTAAACAACCTGCTTCTGTGCTGGAGACACGGAGAGAGACACGTAAGCTAGAATTAGTGTCACTCTGCCCATTAGTATTGTGTATATTGCACATTTTCAAGAAAACCAGACAATCCCGGTCTTTATTCTGCATTCTTTGTGACACCAACAACAAGCAGCAGATGTTCTTCCAACAATGCGAACATAAAAAGGTCCAGGCGGAACGTTGGAGAGAAACTGTGGGAGGAAAGTGGACCGATAGCTATGTTTGGGTGGTGGGATCATAAGTGATTAGGGAAAAATTTGGCTGGGCAGGCGGTCAATTACAGCTCCTGCCAAGACTATTGTTTCTGTGGGATCAAGAACTGGAAAGAAAACTTTAAGTTTCTTCTGAGAAAAGTCTTTAAACGACATATTGATGCACACTAAAGCATGAAGATTTTAATACAGATAAGCATTCACTATACCCAGCTACTGTAATGCAAATGTGTGAATCATTAGCTATAATACAACACGAGGGAACAAAGCGTCAAACTGGAAAGAAACACAAAGTGTTTTTTAAATGTAATACAATTATTTAAACTCTGTGAGGTCTGGAGATACACATACTGCCAAGTAACCAAGCGTTCCGCTGAAACAAGACATGTTTGGACCTGGTCTGTTCTTGAATGGGAGACCCCCTGCTTGCTGGTGAGAATGGTGTTATTTGGGCCAGCAGGGGGTATTCACTCACTCAATGGTTTGGGTTTCAATGTCTGAGAGCTGTAAAAAGTTGCTGTTCTTCTGATGGGATATGAAACTTTAATGAACTCTTTAACTGAAAATAAAAGCGTCTTTGTTCTTGTCAGTTGTTTAGTTTAGAGCCCACAGAATGTGCATATTAAAACACTGTGTACTTTAACTTTGAAGTCACTTTGAATAAAGTGTCTGCCAGTTGCATAAATGCAAATGTCTTTACCAAGATCACAACATCCTTACGGTAAATTATACTTGAGTGGAAGATACATAAGATATTAGAGGTGCTTAACTAACAATGAATGACGGCTGCTTCTTTAATTGCACACACTGCCTGTGTTGTTTAAGTGCCTGATTCACTACAGGAATTATGCAAAAATCAGGAAAAGCTGCACACGTTAATTGATGTTAATTGTGCCAGGCAAAGAACGCTGAGTTTTGTGCATTAGAGACAATCTTTACTAATTTACATATAAAGATGTTTGCGCTAAAAAGAGACTATTTAGAGACTAGGTGTATTAAGATGTGCACTATCATTTTTTGTAAAACTGGATAATGGATAAAAAAAGTCAAAGATCATGATAAAATATCATAAAAATAATACCTTCAACGTTCTGTTCGTTTCTTTCTGGATTTGTGCTTGTGACTCAATAATACCAAACCTCTTCTTTTACAAATACATAACACCACTTCAGATGTAAGACACCTGATTGACACTATTATCTATGAACAAGGCTACATATCTGTAGTGCATGAAGAAAGATTTTACCAATTTGATTTTGAGGACAATATATTCTTCAACATAAATGTAATAGTGACATAGAAAAACATGTTGAAATATAATAGATCAATACATTAATCTTTCTGAAAGAGGAGCAGAGCAGCTGGCACTAGAATATTGATATCAACCGGTGATGGAGTGACAGCCGAGACGTCAGCCAGACATTCTGATTGGAAGAGGGACAGTGTGTCTCACCAGCATCAGACAAGACATTTTTAGTCCAGTATGATAGAATGTGTAAAAGGGAATGTGTGAATCTCAATCTTTAATAGTGACTTGATTTGATAATCAAGCCAAACATTAGATTATATTAAGCACGTAGGTAGTTTCAGACTACTTGTTTAGTTAATACCAGTATTAACTTATCATGAAGAAAAACGTAAGAACTTAACGTTCAATGTTCAATTTTATGCTATTTACAGTTTGGTCTTAAAACGCAAAAATCTGTCATTAAAAAGAGAGAAAAACAGGTACAAACATATCCATAAAGGCTGCTATTAGGTGCTTACACACCAGGTACCCTGCCTCGCACATCAATGCACTACCGCTCTGATGGACACCCCTGCGCCAAATTCAATATTGAAAGCTTTTACTTCCATTATAATTAGCAGACAGCCCAAACTGAGTGTAAGAGAAGCCAATGATGGGGAGGTACAAAAAAAAAACAGGCATAAACAAGCTGTGCCATTTTAAGGGTATTACGTGTGAAATTATCAGCCATTTTAAAGATTGGAGGCGGCAAAGCATCAAGCAGCCAGCTTGAAAGGAACCCCATTATATGTCCATTAAAAACAATCTGCTTTAGAATCAATTTTTCATTTGGTGAGATTTTGTTTGTTTGAAAAGGTGATGTCTCCAGCAAACAGCAATTTATGCAGTTTAGGCATTGTTTTGCGATGAGACGCTTTAATATGCCCTGACAGGGCAATAACACACAATTACATGCCTTGTTGTGCAAATCTGCACTCAACACCATCTTGCAAGGACAGAGTCATTCGATAGGATTGTTTAAGTTATTCAAACAACATAGCAAACAGTTTGCGTAGCCTGTTTGTATTAGAATTTGGTGAATATTTGTTTTGGAATGGTTTTGTGGCTGTTTGTTTTTAGAACAATCTGTTCATTGTAATTTGGCCTGAAACTTGAAATTCAAGGATAAAGATATGTTTGTAAGACCAGCCAACTTAAAACAACTTAAAGTTTGCATGGAAGTTGAAGTTGTGGCATTGCGGGTAGTGTTCTTCTGACATTGTGTATTGATGTTATGAGCGACCCGAGTTCAACTCCCTACACAGGATCTTTCAGGATCCATTTCTCTTTCCTGTCATGTTCCATCTCTTCTACACTGTTCTGTGTAATAAAGGCACAACATGGCCAAAAATACAACTTTAGAAGTTTGTGAGGTTAACCCTAGTGCTTTACTCTTCCAGCAGAGGCCAAAAAGACCATCTGAAACTTTAGGACTGGAACGCTTCAAAGCAACAGATAATGTTCCCTTATTACAGCCAACAATAACAATCTGCACAGAACTTTCACTGCAAGTTGCCAGTCGAGAACCAGAATCGAGAATCCAGTCATAAGTACAATTTCGAGAACACCCCCACCATTCCAAGACACAATAATCATAACTGGAAGCAGCATTACACATCCAATAAAGCACCTCATCTTCAATACAGTGCCAACACACAAAACAAACAGAAAATAAAGCAGCAATACAAATTCTACTGATGGAGCACCTTGAAATCCCAATGCTGATAAACAAGCGTGAGATGAGCGTAAACATTAATTTTGGGCTTTCGAGTCCTGGAGACGGAGGATTACATAAAAGACTCAAACAGACCCTGAGAACAACGTTGTTGATATAAAGAAAGCGTGTACATGCAAAAATGAAAACAAAAGAAAACAAGACATAAAGTCCATGTCTACTCAATAGGTTTCCTTATCTGCCACCGAGCAGGTTATATTTTAAAAGAGTATTAAAAAGAAGCCGTATAATGGACTGTCTCTCTAAATAATGACTTAATTAGCAAGTGGCTCCATAGCCAAGGCAACAATAAACAGATGGAGCTGGAACAGGACAAATAAGTCGACTGGTAAGCGGAATACAGAATGCAGCAATTAGCACCTCCAAGAAACCAGAATACAACCTTTCTTTCCTCAGGCTAGAGGAGCATTCACAGTACAATCCATTTAACTGTAAGCCACGTGCGATGAGGAAAAAGAGGGTCAGGGGAAGATTCGCCATGCCTGGGTTTTGAGAGCCTGACCTTTGAACACCACCCAAGTATTACCAAGGAGAGAGGTCTTGTGTACCAGAAGTGAAGAGAAACACAAAGAAAAACGTGGTGATGAACACTGTAGCAGAGTGAGATCAATCGGTATGCGAATAAAAAAGTAACGTTTGTCTTATTGATCATTTCTTATGACATCACAAATGCATTCAGGAAAATTGGGAAAAAATCCAAGTTCTAACCAAAAGTTTTCACCATACTGATAGGTCAGATGCCAATATTTTTGGTGGCTTAAATACCCATGTGAAGTTTTAAACCATAGTTTTCCTTAGTCAGGTAAGTGAATTGTTGCATCCATAAATTGTCCATATTTTTCATAAATGGGCACATGAAAACTATTTTGTGGTCTATGAAGAGCCATCCGTTCTCCATTTGTTGTGTATTATTGCTTCTGGCTTGTACATTTTAATTCACAGAAAACCTACAAAGTATGTTGTCTCAAAAACGTGCATCCTTTTTTGTCACATCCATAACAAATGATTTTTTTTCTCTTTTAAAATAAAAAACCTTAGCATAGATTTTTCAGATGTCTGGACTCCATCATAATGGGGTTTATTAAAATATAACCACATGATTTAATATACTGGTAATAAATACATTCGCTGAGAATTTATATTTCAAGTTTTGACTGAAGATGTCACACCCATAACCCTGGAATTGCCCAAATCTATTTACCCCCATTTATCTGCCCTACAGATACTGTACACATCGAAACATACCTCAAAAGGTAACCTGTGGTACATTTTTAAGAGAAAAATATCAGGATTAATGAACCCTGCAGCAGCTAAATATGTTTCTTTTGAGATAAGAGATACAGAAGAGCACAAAGGTGAGAAAAGACAAAATAGAAAATAAAATAGAAAGAGCTGACAGTAGTAGCAGTAATACACACTTTTATGTTCACAATCTGTTTCTGTAGTGCCTTCTCACAGCCCACCATTCATTTTATCACACAAAGCAATCCCCTGCAAGCGCAAATTTTGACTTTATTATTTGTTGTTGGAGATAGGGAGCATTGCTGAGAATTTAAATCCCATCTAAATGGGATGGCGAGCAGCCAGATTCATTAAGCAGCCAAACAAAATAAGAAACAACTTTCACACCAAATTGTAATGTGGGTTCATTATAGTCATCAAGTCGCAATACATTTTCGCTCTCTTTAGACAAAGCACCATAAAAAATAATTTAACCGCTGCTATAATCACCACGTTTTTTTCTTCGCAGACTAACAACACTTAATACCCTTTCTCATCATAATGCAAAGTTGTTTACATTAAACGTTAGCAAAGGCATCTGACGATGAAGCACATTTTGATGATATGGCTTTCACATTAACATTTCTATCCAATATTATATTCTAGGAGGAGATGCACAGTCAGCGAGTTATGTGCGATAACAAGAAAACTGCTTATCTTTTCTAAGGGGATTTTAATTGATTAGTAACACGAACAGCCAAACTTGATGAGTCTCATTTCTCAGAACGATCTTACCTGCTGTAATGAAATAAAGACAGGTGGAAATCTTTCAACAAAAAACCCCAGAAGAGTCAAAGAAACAAAACAAGAAAACCCAAAGATCAATTCACGCACACATTACGGAACATGCCAAGTGATGTCCATGCAAAATTAACAACAGCTGAAAATTGGGATTTGTCTTAATCACTGCCAACAGCCCGTGAAGATCCCGCTCGCTGCCAAGTCTCATAAACATCTGTTGAAACTGAATTCATTTCTGGGAAAGAAAAAAAAACAACCAATTTTAACCACATGGTTGTCTAATTTTCCTTCCTTTAATTTGAGAGCGAACTCTGACCCATGCGACAAGCGGGCAAGAATCCAAAGCAGGCGTGAAATATTACATGTGGTGCTGTCAGAAAGTAGCATTTGGCACCATGTGTGCACTAGAGACGGTTAGATACGAGGTGAGAGACTGCCAAATAAAACCCCTGAGGTATAAAACTCTGTCAGCATCACATCACTGTAGCGACAACTACATGATAACTGCAGGGCCGCATCCCTGTAAGTAATGAGGTCACATCTGTCTGTTACGCCCCAATCAAATCTCCTTTATGGGAGGATTATAACATAATTAAAAAATAATCCTCAATGGCAAGAGATAGATAAGTATGGCATGGAAAACATATTCTCTCTAATGCACAGTGGGAAAGGATGAGAGCAATGTGATGGCACACGCATCAGATAGTCTGGGGAGGATGCAGGACAGGTGCGCAGAGAATTTGCGCAATGAGGATTGTACAGTTTGTGGCGAAACACATGTGATTTCACTTGTATCACTTTCAATTTGTGCATTAGGAGATTATTAGGTAACACTTTACAATAAGGTGCTACTAGTAAACATTAATAAATGTATTAGCTAACATTAGATAACAATGAACAATTTAGTTTTTTAGCATTTATTAATCCTTGTTAATGTTATGCCAATGCAGTTATTCATGTTAGTTCATGGTGCATACTAATGTAAACAACGTTTGATTTTAATATTGTATTAGTAAATGCTGAAATTAACATGAACTAACAATAATAAATGCTGTATTAGTACTGTTCATTAGACAATGTAGACATTGTAGACAATACATTAACCAACTGTTAATAAATAGCACCTTATTGTAAAGTGTTACCAATTATTATATATAAATACAGTACATATAAATATATATACAATATACATTAGTAATAATAAGGTGGGGGGGGTCTAATCTAAAAAACAATAGTTTTTGATGAAAAACAAAGTGTTAGGATGAAATACATTTCTATTTAATACATTTTCAACATTCAATATTTATCTATTTTAATGAGCTATTATGTAACTTCATGAGAGAGAGAGAGAGAGAGAGAGAGAGAGAGACAGTGTGGCATATTCATCAATAGCATATGGTGGTTTATTTATAATTTATAACCTTCAGTATTCTTACTAATGCTTCCTAGGCTACCACATATCACAAACCACATTTATGTACCTCGACATTTACCTGGAGGAATATTTTAAAATGATTGAAAATAATATACATGCACTTTAAAAATACAGCCCGATAAATCAGGGTCAGCCAAACGACCCCAAATGGCCCTTGGTCCATCTTTACCGTTAAATCTGGAAAAAGACAAACAAGTGATGCTGGAAGATGAGATGAAAAAGAAAATATATACTGTATATGTTTATAACAAGTGCAGCTATTTTATCCACATTTCGTACCGTTTTGGCCTCTGCTGCAGTGTTGGAGAATTGCTGATCACAGTGCACCGTTCAGACCGGACAGACCTTTGGGTGCATGAAGGGCCCACGGCGGTGTGGAAAAACGGCTGCAGCAATGATTACACACAGGGGAAAGCTAGACAAAACACAGCCCGCTGTGACGCCATCCGGACACTCGTGTTATGCTCCAGCCTCTCGCCTCTGTCAGCAAAGCTCTCCCTGCCACACTCAATTACAGCCACTGCTTGTGTGTTAGTATAGCCAACATACACAACATGTTCTGCACACTGTATGCCCAATATAGCTGTAACCTCCGAAGAAAAAAAATCCAAACTCAAGATCTGCACGTGAGGCACTCATCAATTTGCATGAATTCCTCACGTGCTCGCACAATTATCCTTGACATCCGCTAGGGGAAAACAAACCTTTCAAGGTCTGTGTAAGTACAATCACTGCACCTAATTGAATATGTCAAAACTGACTGATGGCAGTCGGCAGATGAATGGAAAACATGGGGGAGTCGACCCAGACAATGTGACTCCTCGAAACTAATCGCGCATCCACGTGCGCGCATGACGCGTTTACCTCAAGCGCAATAAACCCCAGCGATATCCATATTCACATATGCATGTGTGCTGTTCTGTTTATGAGGGTTATTTGTGTAAAAGCTGCGTTGCTGTGGGCAAAAAATTGTACATTATTTATGCTCTCAGCATCGGATAAAGTGTTTATTTTAGCTGGGTAAATATTTGTTGAGAATACTTCTAAATGAATTCCCAAATATAAACAGGCGGTTTTGCCTCTCAGACAGGGAGAACATACAGTATAAAATCAAATGATTGGATTTTGTAAAAGCATCTTTGATATCTATAAGTGATCTTGTTTTGTAAACTAACGGTACTGTTTAGCGTGTTGACAAATGAATAAATGTAAATAATAAAATTATGACAACCTGAATGTACTGTGGAATTTAGTCACTGTCTATTAATTTTCATGCCATTTATATCCTTGTGTTGTCCTAAAAACAAATAAAATGTATTTTTCTTACAGGAAAAATGATCTTGCACCACTAGGTTAAATTAACCCCAAAATACTGTATATAACCCAGCATAATTAAATTTATAACTCAACAGTAAGGTTCGTCACTTTTTGACCCAGTGTTAAGAATGGGGATGTCTCATACCAACCGACCAGGAAGTGATCGCAGTTAAAGATAAATAAATAAATTCATCAGCACATACAGTAACACAGCACATTTCATGGGATTTTTAGGCTTTGATGGAGGAAGAATGAGAATCTCTGAAATACTGTGGATGACCTTGCCAAGACCTTATGGTCCCGTAATTCTCAGCCAATCAGCACTGAGATCAGCCTAAATTACTCTGGATATGCCATATGAAGATGCTATTTATTTCTCTGAATTGCAATGACATTTTCTTTTTAGACGTTGGTCCTGGTACTATGAGGAATCTATTTTTACCTCCTGTAGTGAAGAGGCCAGCATTTACTCTATGCTGAGATTACAAGGGAAGGGAGATCTTGGGGTTTGGACCAGGATGGCTGCAGCAAATTGTTTTGTGGATTGTTCGGAAGCAACAGTACTGTGATTACAGCGTGACGACAATAATCGGCAAATACCACTACTGCTGTACGAAACCTTTAGTTGTGATCCAATCGATTTAAACCTTTCTGTGACAGAAACAAGAGTAGCTAACTAAGACAGCAATATGTTGCCATATGCACTGAGACCAATCTGTCCTTCTGCTTATTTCCATATGCCTCCACATACTTTTACATACCCACTAAAACTCAATATGTTTCAGTTGTTATGGTGGGTCTTAATGCTGAACATATAATAAAGAGGAGTGTCTCAATGTTTTCCTCTTTAATCTTTGTATTTAGCCCCAAGACTCAGACAACATCAGCCCACGCTAGTACCAGATTAAATTAAATTTGTCATTTTGTAGACAGTTTTATCTGAAGAGACAGTAAGCCAATTGTAGAGATGGTCCTTTTGGAGCAATTCTAAGCAAAGTGCTTTGCTCAAAGGCAACAGAGTGACATCACTGTGACCTCACTAGCCACCAGCCTCCCATCTACCTGCAACAAAGCAGAGACTAAACCCTAAACATATATCCTATCTATATCTATGAATTATTTAATAGCATAATGAATGCAAACACAAAATGAATGGTTGACTGTAGCTAGTAACAAGTTTTTTTTAAAGAAATACTAAAATATGCTATAATGCATGCAAAGGATAAGGTATAAACAACAGATTTGGAACAGAGAGCCATTGTCACATGTTGTATAAAATGTGGTGTTGCATTTAAGGCCTACCACATAATAACATAAGTAAAGTATTATATTAATGTATTTACGTAGTTTATTGCCACTAAAATAGCAATGAATGTCCAGTCATTTACAGCACTTTTACACACATTTCAATTTTACTTAATACATTTAAATGTGAAAAGGCAAAAAAACATTTTGCCTCTTTAAATTGGGTTGGCGTTCACTCTCTATTAACATACATTTTAATTTATGTCTCAAAATGTTTTACAATGATTGCCAAATGCCAAAGGTGTCACCGTCCACCTGCATGTTTTAACAACTCTTTTTTTTATATAAAGTACTTACTTTTCATGCTATTTTATTAAAATAGCCAATTCAGTGTGGGAGCTGTGCAAACACTTTTAAACAAGACGTCTTTAACTTTTAAACTTATATGTCTAACAAGAAATACTTTCCTTTTTCATCCAAAGAATTACGAATAACCACAGAAGCTGTGAATGAGGGACTTTATTGAATCTTTCACTGCCAATGACTTGTTGAAGGACTGTCAGTAAAAAAACTCTATTAACAAAAATATTAACGCTATCCTTTTCTGTGCTTTGAGTTTGGTTGGACACTACATTTGTGTACCACTCAAGCCCTTTAAGAATGTTTCAAATTACTCTCATCCGAGGCTCTATTTCCATTGTGAAGCTGCCTTATGAGTAGCTGCCTACGTAGACGGTAGACAATGAGGCGGCTCACGAGGGTTGGGAGGAGAGATACTGTGCAGTAAAAAGAGTATATTGAAGGCCAGCTGAGCACACATTGGTAAGTAGTATTGTATTTTACTGGATGTGACACATAATGAATGATTTTTTCCAAGGTTGAAATGAGATTGAAAAAATAAGAGAACAAAACACAGAATTGACGTCTTATTCAAGTCAATCAAAAGAACTTCAACAGACTGATACAGAATTAAAATGATCGTACTGTATTGTATTTTTTCAATAGGGAACAATCATTTAGTATATTTTATATCGAAAAACAGAAAGCTACTGCCAAAGGTTCTAATTTAAAGGCACAGTTCACCCAGAAAAATGAAAATTGTGTCATCACTTACTCACACAAAACACAAAAGATATTCTGTAGAATGGTAACCGAGCAATGGTGGTAGCCAATGCAATGACTTGCATTGGTTTTGTGTCCATACAATAGAAGTGAATGGGTACCGCCGTTGTTTGGTTACCAACATTTTTCAAATGATCTTATTTTGTGTTCTGCAGAGGATAGAAAGTCATACAGGTTTGGAATGACATGAGGGTGAGTAAATGATGACAGAATTGTTATTTTTGGGTGAACTATCCCTTTAACATTACCGGTGGCCAAAAACACATTGGCCTGGTTTCACAGACAAGGCTTAGCTTTAGCCAGGACTATGCCTTTGTTAATTTAGACAATTTAAGTTGCTTTTATAAAAATGCCTTAGAAAAAGCATAACTTATGTGTTTCTTGAGACAAAACAACGGCACTGACATATTTTAAGATATGTCGGAGTAAGTTATTTTAAGTTTAGCTCAAACATTCATTTCAGTCTGGGACTAATTTTAAGCCTTGTCTTTGAAACCGGGCCTTCGTCTGATATTTATAAGGCTGAAATTAAGAACTAAAATCTGTATGAGGAAGGCTAGCGGTCATGTCATCTCTCTCTGAACAAACCAAAATGCAAGTAGAAACACACATTGGGGTTTGTTCAGGCAAAAAACACTTTGCTTCCTTCAAATTACTTTTAAGTGTTTTGGAAAGGTATGTTGTTTATATTGTTGTGTACCAACTCTGCTGAAGTGTTTGCACTATTTTTCAGAAAAGTATCTATGGCACAGAATAAAACCTTTCTTTGAAACAGTCTCACTCGAGAGCCGTCGGATTTATACAGTACACAAACTCCAAGGTGCTTCAGCCACAATGATAAGCTTTTCATTACTTGTGACTATGTAAATGGATGAAACAGTTCAAAATACAGTGTGTCAAAGCCCTTGAGTCGCACGTAAATGCCACTTATTGGGGCAAATTAAGATGAATTGCTTACACATTAGGCATTCATCAGGGTGTTCATGAACATTAAAGTGATGATGAAAGCTTAATGCCATTATTTCCCATAAATGGAGTGGCTGATATAATCTGTCTCAAATGTACCTGTCCTTGCAGACAAAGTCCTGCTATTAGCTTACATTACCCAAAGATTTGCTCTCTGTATGTGTGCTATAGATACAGTATAAGGCAGATGGGTAAAATGGTATATGTGCATGAATGAAAATGCCGTTACATGCTACAAAAGCTGTCGTATTACATTTGACACAGCATTTGACACATTACTGGAAATCATAAAGAAACTGTGAAATTGAACTCTTATTAATAATTTAGTCCAATGAATAAAATATCAATGCCTGCATGATTAAGAACAAGAAATATTTACTTTCCCCATTAAAAGTCCCGTCAGTTCAAGCTTTTAAATAGGTTTTGATTGAATGCTTTGCACAGCCGAGCTGAACATGCTGTTAGGCAGCAAGCTGCAATAGACGTGAAGATCCAATCTTGCACCTCTCATGTGCCTTTCACACATCTGAATGCGTGAAACAATTATAAAGGCTCTAAATGAAAACATCAACGCTTGATCAGATCTCATCACGGCTCATCATGTAATGCAATATGACCCTCATACTCTAAGGTCTTATATTAGAGCTTTCCTACTATAGGCTTACACAATCAAAACATGACTCAAGTGTGACTATAAAACTCCATTATTAGCATGCAAAAACTATCACTGACTTTAACTGTCTTTACATCCAAAATCTACACGTATTTTGAGTATACTGTACATTGCTTATTTGCATGGAATCTGGGTTTCGTTAACGCGACGATAATACACGACTATAGTAAAGCACTGAATGACCTGTCTGTGTTGTGCCGAAATGCCTCTGGTTGACTCATGCACTTTTAATGCATTTTTAGAGAACAGAAAGATAAAAGAGGATGGGAGGGGAAACAGGGTTTGTGTCATTTTTCAATAATATGAAATTCAGATTTAATTATACACTTGGAATCTATTCGGTGACTTTAAGAGCCTGGTTTATTTAGGACATTTTGTTTTCAGCTCGGACAACTTCCGAAACGTGGTCACTTAAAAATGCAACTGATTGGGCAAACGGGGTACGTGTCATTTTAAATAATATGATATTCATATATAATAATAAATACGCTGAAATTTATTGTGTCTTTAATCATTAGTTTTTTAGTAGACTTTGTTTTCAGTAGATGAACCTCTGATGTGGTCACGTAAAAATTCAGTTGCCAGATTGGTTTAGAAGTTCTTTTTAACCCTGTTTATGTTAGACTTGATGGTATGATGATTTACTGCGAAGCAAGAGAAAAGGCTAAACACTGTCACATGGAATACTCAATGAAACAATGGCCTCAGGAAATGAATATGTTTCAGAGCTGAGCACCTGTCACTGTAAATACGATCAGCCTTTCACAACAGTATCAAACAATGGCAATTGTAGCAAACACGATTTCGCTTTCAATCTAAGCAAGCTTGACACCGTTCGTCGGGAGGCTGTGCTGCTTTTTCCAGGGTTCACATCCATAAGTACGCACACACACATCAAATCAGAAAAAATCAAGAGCTCTCCCGAGAGAATACTGGCGATTTAGAGTTGCTGGCGTATCAGATGGACTGGGCACAGTTTAAATCATTTGATCCTGTTTTTGAACTTCACATATAGACCCCTTCCTATTTCTGCTTTTTGGTTTAACATCACGTCTGCAACTTTCAAAGCAATAAAATTAAGGAGCCCTTGACAGCTAATAAAACCACTGCTTCTACCGGCGAATATGGATTTGTTTGAATATGGATCCTACCGCTGAGTCATGAAGGCGATCTATGAGGACTGATCAATAAAAACTACTGTGTACATAAAACAAGTATTTATGATCATTACTGCGTGCCGTGTGTGGGCTGAAGTTAGCTAAAAGTAAAAAAAATACTCCCTCGCTCTCTCCCTCCTCCTTATTTATGTGGCTCCATAAGCCTATTTCATAGAAATATGTGAACTCAAAGCAGTTATTGGTTCGCGGAGAGCCGCATGATGGGAAGGGCTGCCATAATGCCTGCAATCCAAAGTGAATCACTGCTGCCTTTTCATGGTCTGAGAATGTTAGCGGGTGGCCAGAGACAGCAGCTGATATCTCATCTCGGAGGCTTTTCTAAACCATTCGCCGCCCCATCGCGGCAATTTATCCCACAATGAATCTTAATTCTTTACGGCCCTCGATTACAGTGAGAAGCGTCTGTCGCTTCATTGGAGAGGCGGCTGAAATTGCATCTCTGATTGAACGCTGCGATTATCACCTCTTTACATTGATTCTTTTTTTATATTTAAACACAATTTCCAGTCCAATGAGAAACATGGGGAGACGCTAACAACTTCTCCGCTAATCACATCGGCGGGGAAAACAAACACGTATTTGCCACATGAGTAAATGCACCGTGTAGATCAATCGGGGCAATAAAATGTAATCACGTCTGTGATTGGAACCTTTTCATACATATGCCTCAATGGTGCATGGGAGGATGTCCGTGTGTGGGTAAATGAGCAAAAGGGCGTGTTTGGTGTATAGACATTGATGTTGTTTTGGGGTGAATGCGCACACGCCTTTACACGGGTCAACAGGCAGCGCTATAATCAAAGGCAATCTTGTATCATCAAAAGCCGCAGGTCAATGAGGCTTTTTAGGATTAGCACCCCCAGACGCCTGCCCAGCTCAAACCATTTGCTGCCTCCAGCTAATTAAATGTGGAGGAGCTGGTGAAGTCATCCAAAGGCATATTCCATCCTCTCCGCTTTGGCAAACATTAATTACCCAACCGCTGCACGCTTCCACCACGAAGCCTTTCTTTAATCACAAACGGACGAAAGGACAGATGTAATTATGCGTACGTCTCTTTCATTTCTGCGGGTAATCAAAACGAATTGTTGTTAGTGAGCAAAGAGTCTTTAGCATCAGGGGCTTTAGAATTACAGGTGTGAGTACTACAAAAGAAGACTAAGTCGAAGGAGAGGGAGGGATGGGATGCTTGGAAAAGAGGTTTTGTGATCGACAGTGTTCCTACACTAAGTGCTCCGATGTAATGATGCTAAAATAGCAGCAATTTTCAAGTTCACACATCGGATTGAAACTGGGAAATGGAAAAGTGAGAGAGGCTGGGAGTGTGTGTGAGGGTGTGCGAGTTTGAGAAAGCGAAAAATGACATTGTGAAGAAGAGTTTCTCAACCGTTCCAATCCAACCAACTTCTCCAGCACGGCGGAGATGTCTGCAGCCGAAAGAAAACCACTCACTCTGTCCGGTCCAATTAAAAGAGAAACGTATCTGAGGAAACTCCTCAACCAAAGGCCACAGTCCTTTCACAGATAGACCATTTGAAATGTGCTCATTTAAACAAGATGTTCACATTCGAATCCCAGAACCGTTCCTTTGCAGATTTCGGTTGACATCTGAGAGACAGCCACTACAGGGAACATGCAGGCTGACTTTGCCCCCACTTCATCCTCTCCTTCAGCATTTCTGATTGTCTATATCTATCCGTCTGTGTAGCAGTAACGTGAAGCACATGTGTATCTTCCATTTCTGTTCGCCTCACTTTCTCAACCAAAGCCCCAACATGAGCAATTTCTCAGAGAAAACATCAAGAAACATCAAGTTTCAAGATACATCACTCATTACTCTAATAGGAATCTGAGTGCGATGGCCTAATCGAATTAGTATTAAAATAGAAAGAGCACGCTCCCTATCAGACTTATTGCTGTCACTGATTTCACTGAAAGCTATGATAAATGGTCCCAGCTTTGTAGTGCAGACTACAAAGACAGCGACTCAATTCCGCATATTTGTAACTTAATCAGAAATAAGGTATTATGGATCCACTTAAGCTGCACTAGGAGATCAAAGGGGTCGGGGAGGAATGTGCACATACGGAGGAGCGCCGAAACGTGCGTGGAGACACTCGTATAATCTTGAACAGATGTCACACACACATGCTCTCTCGAAATAAACAACTCTTGGAAATAAAAGAGTGATTTGTCCATCCTCTCCATGGATGACCTCAACTGTTGTTTTGGCCGTAATAACCATTAATCACACTTGTGTCCCTAGGGTTGGGTAATGATGTCCTCTGGACCTTGCTGAAGATTGTGAAGGACGCAATCTTAGCGCCAGCTTCTTACTTCAGGGCTGAAGATGCTCTTTAATGCTGATCTACGAGCATCTATTGTGACCGCCAAATCTTAATCAAAAAGCTACGACGGGAAAACGGGTGAGTTTTAGATTTTCGCCAGAAAGCCCTCTCCCTGACCTTTGTCGTCTTCATTGGGCCATGCCCATGCATAATGGAATAAGATGAATGAGATGAATTATTAACAAGCTCCACTTAATTAGTTGTTAAGTCAGCCATGATTGGAAAAGCGGCAAATCCCATCTAAGGGATATAATGCATGAATATAACGCACAAGACATACAGACCAATTTTACAATGCTTTTTCTTTTGTCATTTAGAAGCTTAAAAGCCCCAGTCTTCATTCACTTTCATTATATGGAAATACGCTGCCAAATCCCTTTTTGGGGAATTTTTTTCATTTGGAATGACACAAGGTCGCATAAAAACTGAATTTTCATTTTGGGGCTATTCTTTTCAAATAAATACTGTGTTGATGGAAAACAAATACAATATTGCTTTATTTGTTTTCATGTTAGCCCATAAATATTTGCGATTGTGTCTCACTTCCCGAGTTGTTATTGCTCAGATCAAACTGTGTTTGAGAGCCTGTTTGGTTGATTATCCAGAATCTTTTATTTGCCGTCAGCGAGCAAACAAACAAGACTGTGATGAAGTCTTTAAACATATATTTGTCTATTCATTTATTCATTTCATCCAGATATGTTTGTTTATTCGCGCCATCTGATCACAGGCTCTTTGAGGAAGCGTCAAAATTAAGACCTTTGCCTAGGGATTACTTCTCCTTTCAATCAGTTTCACTCATTTTAATTTGCTTTCTGTTAATTTCATTTGCTGGCTCATTGCGCAAATAACCGCAGAGAGCGAACCATGCTGACGATATCGCTTTCAGGCAAAGAGACCCATTTGTCACATTATCAACCCTGTCAAGG
This sequence comes from Triplophysa rosa, assembly GCF_024868665.1. Lineage (NCBI taxonomy): Eukaryota > Metazoa > Chordata > Actinopteri > Cypriniformes > Nemacheilidae > Triplophysa > Triplophysa rosa. Next base: position 21,428,450 of record NC_079893.1, on the reverse strand, counting down.
TGTTTTGAATTGAAATCTGATCCGGTGAAAACTGAAGGAATGATCCATTGAGTTGTCAAAGAAGCTGGATGAGATGTTCATCTTTTCTGGGTTACGTGCTGTCCGAATTCAAACCACGTACAAGAGTGGCATCAAGCCGCATTGGTTTTCTGCTGGGATGGAGAGACTTCAGAGGAGGAGTGTTATGTCAACATGTAAGACACACAGAGAAAGATGGAGAACAAGGTGAAGTACAGATTTGAAGCTTCGAGGCTGACTACAGTACTCAGGCTCATTGGAAACCCCCGTAAAGGTCCGGTCCCCGCACAACAGTGCTTTATCTGTATATCTGTAGCGTGGAATGGCAGAGCACATTGGTTATAGGTGTTAAGCAGCCCTCTACAAATGATGCAAGAGAACTGCAATGCATCTCGACTGTCAACAACTCAAGTTGACAGAATGAAATCTACAGTATATTATATATTAGAAAAAGCAAAACATTAAAAACAGTGGACCTATACAAAATGTTTCTTGGATTTTGCCCACTTAGCCGTAAATTCTAATATTTGATAAATGTAACAAGAAATGCATGGAAAGTATACTTAAAACAACCCATCATACATCTGCCATAGCAGTTAAAACTAAAGTTCAGATGGGGTAGATTTTAAATGAGTATTTCACTGAAGTTCTTCCATTTCCATTTCAAAAGTGTCACAAAGGGGTTTAAAGTTTATTAAAATATGTATTTTCCACATCAGCATGCCTTGGGAGTCTAGGGAGTGGATATAAAAACACGTCTTTCATAATCTGTGGCTGTGGCTGGTGTTTGAGGAATACTGTATTTCTGTATCCACTAATATTTGTATTTACACATAAAATAATAGTTCAAATAATGTATAGAGCTCATTTCTTTCTTTACTGTGTTTAGCTACATTTATATACATTGATAACATGGTTGTGATAAGCATTTACATAATGTAATTCTAGTTTATTTGTATAATAAATTGGAGGGATAGTTCACCCAAAAATGAAAATTCAGTCATGATTTACTCACCCTCTTGTCATTTCAAACCTGTATGACTTTCTCTCTTTTGCAGAACACCAAAGAAGATATTTTGAAGAAATATGGCAGTACCCATTCACTTCTATTGTATAGACACAAAACCAATGCATGTCAATGGGTATCGCTGTTGTTTGGTTACCAACATTCTTCAAAATATCTTCTTTTGTGTTCTGCAAAAGAAAGAAAGCCATACAGGTTTATAATGACAAGACGGTGAGTAAATGATGACAGAATTTCCATTGCTGAGTGAACTATCCCTTTAAGAAATAATTAGAAAAACATAATTTACCTGACATGCAACAATCTAAATCCATGACCATAATCTCTGCTCTACCCACACACTAGATATCAAATCAAATCCATCAGAAACATTTTTGCACAAAGAGAAGCCACTGACACATTATGATCCTGCCAAAGATTTTCATTGCCAGACTTTTCCACATCATTCTGTACTCAGTTCATCCTTGGCATATGATAGCATTTTCCCCCACCTTGTTGTTTGTCCCCCGAGCTCTGAAATGGCAACTGGCATCAAGCTAGTTGGGGTTTGAGTGGCAAGCAGTGCATGTTTATGCTAAGCACATCGGCGGGGTTTATAAGTCTGTCTACAGCGGTAAGAGAGCAGAGATCAAGAAGTGAGATTTTCTGGTCTGGATATTGACAGTTCTGAAGGGCTCGGCACTGGGAGATGACTGTAACACTGAGGGATTAGGGAATGAGCGGAAGAGAGCACAGCCGGCGGAGACAGCAACAAGCCCTGTCTCGTTCCATCAACGCACACACGGACAAACACGGGCACGCATGCACACACATACTGCAGGGCTCACAAATGAATTTGAGTGATGAATAACAGGGTGAGTCAAAGAGAACAACAGAGGATTTACGCAAGGTGTCACCGAGCCTGTAAAAAGCAGCCTATGGAACAGACTGTGTGTGGGTGAGAAAATGGAGTAAGTATAGTGTTTACTTAGGGCAGGTTAAACGTATCCAAGTGCATGAAAGCAATAGGTCACTCCAAAGTTTTTCATTACCTCCACGAGGGAACGCTTGCTGAAATATAGGGACAAATGCGTGACATTGCTTGGCTTTGCTGTATAATTCACAGTAAAAACAATGTGTTCTTAAAGGCTGCAGAGAACAGAAAAGCAAAAACAGACAGGAACCCAAACCACATGCGCAACGTTCAGCTTCTCAGTGTCTACATTACTGGTGTTTGACTAGTGCTAATTAGTCACCTTGCTAGCTACAACCTGCCTTGAAAAACAAATAGGCATGTTGAGAATCTACTAGTGGAATGTAGCTGTTAATTCAAACACAAAGGTGAATGCGGAACACACGTAATCTTTGTGTCTCAGCTGCGAGGTTTCATCAGGAAGACGAATACCTGGGTGCTCAGAGACAATAGGCTCGACTTAGCTCATTAACGCCGACTGACCTTTACAGCTCTCCTCTATATGAGCCAGTTTATTGGAAGACGGGGAGCCTGGTGCGAGGAGCCCAGGAGAGAGTCTTTTCTGCTTATGTTGTTATTGTGGCCACAAATCCAAGGTGTCAGTCAAGGAGCTTCAGTTATTAAAATTCAAAACTTTCAAGTAATATTCATAGGGGAAGGAGATGTGAGTGATTTTTTATAATTGAATTAAAGATTTTTTTTATATGAATTTGAATATTTGAATAGTCGGTAGCATCTTGTAAAGCAGATGCAAGATTTGCTAATTGACATGTCGAACTGTGTAACAAGTAACACTGCATTTTATCTACAATATTGAGCTTTTTCTGTTTGAAATATACTGCATGTTACATATTTACATGTGTTAAAGTCTGACATTAAGTTCGGAGTAGGGTGACCACCACCCAACAAGCCAATTGTGGGACAGGTAGCAAGTTTGTGTTGGACAATGTGGGACACCACTGAAAGGCAATGTAAAATGACTTTTTGATGCTGTTCACTCTACTTGAACAAATCACTTTCATTTAACACAATTGTCTAGGTTCCTAGCTCAAACTTGCACTAAAAAAAGAAGCTCTTTGGTTGAACATAATTCAATCATGGACAGTGGTTCCACATGTTTGAGTCATGTTTTCCTGACATGGAATTAACATGTAGAGAGAACATGAATGAATCAAGAAAACTCAACATGAAATGAATATGTTGCAAGAACATGAGTGAAACATGTAAACTCAAGATGAAAGTAATATGTTGCAAGAACATGAGTGAAACATGTAAACTCAAGATGAAAGTAACATGTTGCAAGAACATGACTGAATCAAGTAAACCCAACAAGATACTCTTCTGCACAACTTCTAAAACAGACGTCACAAAAACTCTTTAAAATGCCAACACAACAGAATACTAAACTCTAATACCCTGATAGCAAGCAACCATTAAATCAATGATAAAAATTATTGATTTGTCATTGTTAATGGCATTGAATCAAAATAACATTTGCACCCGCAATTCATGTTGAAAAAATGAAATTTCCTCAAACCATTATTGTGATCAGTGTTTGCTTTAGTTGGGACCTTGATTCTTGATATTGTTAAGTCAGTTCATCCATTTCTCCTGTTCTCTTTCCATGCTTGAGAATGTGTTTAATGAAAGCATGTAAAGTGTTAAAAAGTTGTTTGCTTTATTGGTGTGTTATAAAATGAAGAAGCTGCTTTAAATTTATAGTAAGATTGATGCTTGATTGATGTGTTCTGGTCACAAATGCAAAATTTCTAGGGCAAAATAGGCGAAGTTTTTTCGACACGTTTTAACATCAGCACTCATCATACAAACCTCAACAGGTGACAATCATCAAACTAATTCAGATAAACAGATCAACTGCAATGCATGCTGGGAGTCATGAATGAGTTTTGTACTATGATGTTACCCAGCATGCTTTGTAGCATGAAGTTTTCTTTTGTTGATTGTGTCACCATTGTTGAGATTCATACACTGATTCTTGATGTCTAATTGAGTCAACAATATAATTTTCCTCTATATAATCACATATTGTTAACAATAACACAACAATCTCATGAACAACATATCAACCCATGCAGTAACTTCACATTGACTACACTGGATCCTGCAGGATCCTCGTTTTCTTTGCCGAAACAAATGTATAACAAAACAATAAATAAAAAATAATGAAACTAAACAATTTCAATATCTAATTCAATATCAAAATCTAATAATAAAAGACAAATCAAGAGCCCAACTAAAGCAAACACTGATCACAATAATGGTGATTTGCTCTTCTACATGTTTATTTCATGTTGAGGTTACTTGATTTATTTATGTTCTTGCTACATGTTAATTTCATGTTGAGAAAACATGACTCAAACATGTGGAACCATTGTCCATGATTGAATTATGTTAAACCAAAGAGCCATTTCGGTGCAACAGTTCTTCAAAGGTACATATTAGTACTTCAGAGGTACCAAATGTATCTGTACCTAAATGGTGACAGCTGACCATGACAGTGACCATCTCAGTGACAGCTTGGGTAAATTTTTTATTCTAGTGACTAGTCCCTCAGATGCACTTTTTTGAGCTTCAAAATCTGGGATGCTATTCAATGGCATTACAAAGTTAGACAGATCGAACATATAATTTAATATACGATTGTGTTCGGCTGAAGAAAGAAAGTCATATACATTTAGGATGAAATGCAGGTGAGTAAATTATGGGGTGAAATTAATTCTGGATGAACCATTCCTTTAATGAGCTGGATGCTTTAAGTTACATAAATGATGCAAAGACCTCTTGAATGTCAATGACTCAAGAAAATTTGATTACTCATGTGATCACCTCTTTAAGTTACTCTCTCCAGTCCAACATTAATATGGGAGTCATTGAATACTAATGGTGCAGAAACCATTGTTCCCCTCATTTGCCCTTGTAAATAAAAGCAGAAAATATCAACTGTTTTTATTTGTATCCTATCTTTATATCGATTACAGGCAATGATTTATAAAAGAACACCCTTAAGCCCTGAGAAACTTCAGTTGATGAGGGGATAGAGAGCTATCACAACCCATTAGATATTTATCCCAGCAAATATTGACAAAGATAATAGTCCAGAGATACCCTATTCTTGAACAGACTTCCATTTGGAAAAGCAAACATAGCCACATTTCTCTGAGACCTGCCTATTAGACAGCCCCACCCTCTAAGAAAGTGTCATAATGAAATGAATATCTTCTAATCATTTGAGGAGATGAATTTTTCTAAATGCAAATCACTCAGCTCATTTACACGATCATGTCACAACAGTCTATTTCGCTTCATGAGGAACTGTCATCGTTTAAGCACTTCCTGACAATACGCATTTCAAATTAAATACTAAAGTCATGTTACTGTGTGAGTTATAGGCGACGTCTAAATTTGTGCTTCTCGCTCAAACGATTCCTTATTTTTTGAAGTTTTCTAATTATGCTCTTTTCATGCACACCTATGTCCCTCAACAGATGGTGGCACCTGGACCCATCTGCACTCATCTGACAGCAGTCTGAGGAGAAGGCAACGCAGAATGAGACGGAGAGTTTACAGCTCCACCCGCACACATGCATACGCACCCGCACGCTCACTAATTACTTTCATAATGACTTCAGACTTAATTCACTCCATGAAGCCATTCACACCGGTTGCCATGGAGCCAGCAGAGTACAGTTATAAAAAGAAATGGAAAGGACAATGCAGGGGAAAAGTTCAGAGACAGGATTTACATGCATGTGCATCAACATTTAGCTTGTAGTCAGAATGTTGCAACAGTTCTAGTCTGAATTTTATATTTTACTGAGTACAGTGTATTATCATCTGTTTTTACATGTATTGTTGTATATTGTATGACTAATAATAATAATCGCCTTCCAACACAAAAGGAGATGTAGGAAAGTCAGATTTATTTTACTAAAAAATAAAAATACAATAATTAAATAAAAAATAATGAAATCAAATATTAATAAAAAATAATAACAAAAATAATAATAAATGAAGAGTTTAAATGCAAAACCCTTTAATTCCGCCTGACATCTTTTTTATTTCCTGTTGCATGCCATGTTTGTAGTCCTTTGTAGTTTTTCTTGTTAATTGTTTGTTTCCTTTTGTTACTAAAGTGTATTTAAACCCTAATGTTTCCTTTGTCTGGTGTCGATCTTTGTTTTTATGCTTCGTTCAGTCTTTAATACCTTGGTTTGTTTTTGTGCTGTATTTCAGGAAATGTTATACTGCATGTGGATCCGCTTCTTGCCTGGATTATTCTCACATGACAAGCGGGTTTTGAAGCAAAAATATTTGAGTAAAGAATACTATGTCTGGAGAGCATTCATTTAACATCATAATCTCATTTTTAATCGAGGTGGCTTTTAGAGTGTTTTGCATCTGAACTTTTCAAATATAACGTTAAATAGGATTATCTGATAACCGCAGTCAGTGATGTTTTATTCACAGTGCTATCTACATATTATAAGATTGTCAATTATGTCATTAATAAAAGCCGCAGAAACATTAAGAACATGTCGGCACAAAGTCAAAAATCTGTAATTTAGATGCTGACGTTCCTGCTGAATGCATTTATAAGTGCCTCGCACAAAAAGCCACAGGAGATTGTTCCCGTTCTCCTCTGAACTCTGTCCACCCTTTTTAAATGATTTAAGGGTTTAAAACCAGAAGCTAATGTTTTCATTGGGGTGCAGGATAGGGTATAATATGCTCTTGTGGGAATGCCAGAAGGGTTTCCTGACCCGTGCTTTGTTAGAAGTTGATCACTGCATTTTTTTAAGCCACCTACACAACCACCTACAGCAAAAACATGCATGTATGCAGGCAAACACACACATGCACAGTTCAAATGCTAGACAGAATATGTATCTACAGTACCTGAAAGATGTAAGAAAGATCCTCTCTTTCAAAACCAATTGAGCGGTCTTTTCAGGCAGCATTTTAAGACATTGTAAGTTTGCTCCTGATGTGAAGGGAAGGTTGCATTATACATATAGGCTATTTCAATTGTGGAGTAGACAATCTTAATGTACTTTTGTAATACTTAAAAATGTTGATTATATATTTCACATGTACTGTATATGTATTTATCAGGGATGCTTCGGCCGATCATCACATTCTAAGACTGAAGAAATTAAATGTTTCTGTATTTTTGTCCTCTTTAGGCTCCAGACTATGGCAAATGTGCACATTCTGAGACCATTCTTGGGACAGTGTGAGCATTTTTACAGCCAGTTGTCTGTGTGCAAATTTACAGAGATGCTACAGTGCATATTCTATTGCTGTGCTCTTCTAACATGCAATGTGCCTTCACGTCCCCATTAAACACATAAATATCACTCTCACGGACACTGCATCATTGCATTGCTGTTACAAGCGATTTTACTGTTGCATGAGTGCACACACCCGACTCATGCACATAGACATAGTCTGTCACACAGAGTTGCTACAGAAGTTCTTTTTCTCATCTTATTACATTTAAACTCAAATACACACAGTCAGTTATGTCTTAAGTGAATGAAAACAACCTAATGTATCAGCATTAGGTCTTAAAGTGACAGTAACGTGGTAAATCTGTATCATTAATATTAAAGAGAAAATCACTCACTGCTCTTGACTAAAGAACTGCTGTGAGTCAGCGTATATTTAATTTATACAGTCAAGACTGTGCAATGCTTTATTTTCATTACTTTTCATTAATAGGCGCTTTTAAAAAGCACGCTCAATGGAATGTTTTGTTGTGCTTATTTAGTTGTATTCTCTATTAAAACAATAATATACCGAATTTACAATAATAATGACAAGAAATCAGTATTGGCTGCAAAAATACTGATCGGAGCATGTAAAAATGTACATATTTACACGGAAATACTTTCTTTTAAATATAAACCATTTTTGTAATTAGGAAAATGCACAAACAACATATTTTTAGTTATAATTACAGTACAGTATTACGTCATTCCTTTTTTTCTCAAATGTATTTATAATTTGTGAATTGATTTTTTTCTCCCTTGTGGCATGCTATTTGTTAGATGCACAAGTTTCTGCCTACAGTATATACTGTAGAGTGTTTCTCTAGTTAGGATGGAGGTAGATGGCAGGAAACAATACAGTTCATTAGGTTCGGAACAGAGCTACGGTGTCTGTTGCTTCAGATAGGTAGTGGGTATAATCCCCCCCAGATGCCCCATCATTGTCTCTCACGACTCTCACAGGGTCCCGGAGGGTCCTTCATCACGAGTCCTTCAGCTGAAGACGTGTCTCACCTTACTCGCACATCTCTGTCAAGGCAGGAATTTAATGGATGTTGTCACAGCCTAATACAGCATATCAAATACAAAGACAAGTACTGTAGCACTGCTATACAAGCACCTGTTTTTCAGATGGAATAAATATCTGCAGTGCAGAAATAGGTACTTCATTGTGGTCTGTCAAGTATCAAGTCAAATCAAATGCATAATGCTTTTTCACTATATACTGTACATTATTTTAAAGCAGCTCTAGAATAAAATCATACTGTGTCTCAAGTGGAATAGAATATTAGAGAATCAGAATATTAAAACTGGTAATCTTATTAACAGTAGTGGTAACAGTTAATCCAATTGAACACATAAAAATGTACGCCTTGCAAAGTATTGTAAATTGCTTTGGGTAAAAGTGTCTGGCAGGTGCATAAATGTCAATGTAAACTATTCAGCTTGGCAACTAAACAAAACGAATTTGCACGAAACCATATCACTTCCAAATAAGACAAAAGACTACAGAATATAGGAAAACTCTAATGAGATGTCAGGGTCAACAATTTTCATAAAACTGATCATATACTGTAAATGTATTTTCTTGTTTTACTGCAATAAGGTTTCAGCAAGAGTGCTGGCTCCCTTGACCGAAAGCCTATGCATTTTTCCCACAGACTTTTGAAAGATCGCAAAAAATAAGATATGTGATTAACAAATGTTCATGATGTTTACCCATTTTGTCTATCAAGATAATCTTTACAGATTAAGACAATATTTGCTATTTTTGAAGTCCAAATACAATTGGCAGAAGTAAAAAGCTAACACGGGGTTACAGACTATACTACGGTTGCTCGATATCAACGTCACCACCACCAAATCTCCAACAACTTTGTCAAACTTTATTAAATACGTGTTCCCTGGTCAGTAATGACTCCGTGAATGAATTCCCTACAATGTTTTTAGAGATTTGTGCACATGTTGCATTATTTGTAAGACTTATATGCGTCCCCACCAAAGGAAGTAGTCACTTTTAGCAACTTGTTAGAAACCGCCGTTTTAAAGACCCAATAATGGTTTAAAAAATCACAAGCGGGTTATAACGTTAGGTTACTTACGTAACCCCGGTTCTCTGATAAAATGAGTGAGGTATCTCACTATGGGAACGCCTCTGGCGTGACCGATCCTGGAAGCACCAATGACACCACGTCTGTCAATCGACAGACCGATCGCGACAGTGATGCGGGAGTTCCGCCTCCCTGCAATATATACCACTGCCGGTGGTCCCCACTTCATTCTCCGCATATCTCTTCTCCGTGCAACTGCAAGGAGGGAAGTGTGGTGAGATACCTCACTCATGTTATCAGAAAACCGGGGTACGTAAGTAACCTAACGTTCTCTTTCAAACATTCGTTCGGTATCTCACTATGGGATATAGACAACTCCCGTATTGCAGATATGCTGTCCGAAGCAGGCCTGTCAACCAACATTTTTATTATACACTCAGGACGGAATGAGCCAATGAAGGCTCTGTGACATCCAGTCTGTAAAACCGAATAAAAGTGTGAGGCGAAGCCCAACTCGCTGCCACACATATGTCCTGAACTGACACGCCTTTAAACAGTGCCCATGAAGCAGACATGTCTCTGGTAGAATGAGCTCTCAGTCCCTCGGGAGGACGAAGACCCATGCTATTACAACTTAATATAATAGCTTCCAATACCCAGTTTGACAGGCGCTGACGTGAAATAGGTTTGCCCTTATAAGAATCAGCCCATGACACAAATAACTGACTACTCTTCCTTTGTGCCTTCGTTCTATCCACACAGTGGCTTGGAAACCCTGTTCAGACGCCGCGTACCTCTCATAAACCTGAATATGAGCGGGTGCTGACATACAGTTTTTCCGTCAATCCCCACATGACACGCAGATATCGCAGCAAGGTACACGTTTACCGTAGAAAAAGATCTGCCCTTGTCTAAAAGCTCCTGCAGAAAGCATAACACGTCCGCAACTGAGCATAGGAAAGGAACCCTGAGTCTGTGCGTGCACCATTGCTCGAACACGTTCCATTTCCGATCATACGCAGAGCGTGTTGAAGCCGCTCTAGCATTCTGAATTGTTTCAATTACTCTTGGAGGTAGCCCTTAAATTCAGCCTTTCATGGGCCAGGCCCAGAGAGCCACTCTGTCCGGGGCTGGATGAAAAATCTCCCATCGCGCTTGTGAGAGGAGGTCCCTGCGCAACGGGAGAAGCCATGGCTGTCAGCATAGGAGTTGGATTATCTCTGCTAACCATAATTTCCCTGGCCAGTTCGGATCGATCAGTATTACTGAGTGACCGTGCTCTCTTACCCTTCTTAAGGTTGGCATGATCAGACTTAGCGGAGGAAACGCGTATAGCCACACACGCGGCCACGGGTGCGCTACAGCATCCACACTCATAGGCGCACCGTCCCAGAGAAAAGAACAAAAGGCAGTGTGTGTTTTCTTGCGAGGTGAAGAGATCTACGGCAGCCCGACCGAACCTCTCCCACAACTGGCTCACCACCTGCGGGTGGAGAGTCCATTCTCCGTAAAGAGGATTCCCCCTTCAGGAGATCTGCCCCCACATTCATTATTCCCGGAACATGCGTTGTCCGTAATGAATGAAAATGCTTCGCGCTCCACACTATCAATTTCTGTGCCAAACTGTGAAGCTGAGGGGAATGCGTTCCCCCCTGGCGATTTATGTATGCCACCGCCGTCGTATTTTCTGATCTGATCAAAACGTGGTGGTCTCTCAGAGACTGCACAAAATGTTTCACAGCCAGAAACACTGTTAACAGCTCCAGAAAGTTTATGTGTGTGTTCTGAAGCGAGACGGGCCATCTGCCTTTCACTATCCTGCCCTCACATACTGCTCCCCAACCCGTGAGTGACGCAATCCGTCATCACCACTTTTGTCAAGGAAACTGTGAGAAAAGAGTGATTCCTCCAGTCCTCCATGTCACCAACACTCTGCAGTTGAGGTGCCGCTTTCAACACAAACGCTGCGCTGCTATCCAGTGCTGAAACGCTCACATTCGCAACAGTCCCATTGGAATGGCCGAGACTGTCGAGCCCATCAGCCCCAGTAGACACAGTCTTAATGGGACTTCCTTTCTGAAAAAGGGACAGCCGCAAATGGACTTGATGCGTTCCTCCGATAGAAAAGCTTGATACCGGACTGAATTCAACCCAGATAGATTATCTCTTGTGTGGGCATTAAGCAGCTTTTTGTCTCATTTATCTTGAAGCCTAGGCTGTTTAAATGAGACACAAGTGTTACTGTGTCCGATTCTGCCTGTTGCCGTGACGGGGCACAGAGAAGCAGATCGTCCAGATAAGCTGACACCCGGAGACCTGCTATTCTCAGCGGTGTCAGCACCGATACGACACACTTGCTGAACACTCTCGGGGGTTAATGAAAGCCCGAAAGGAACTGCTAAAAATTCGTAGGCTGTGCCCTGATTGGCAAACCTGAGGAACATTCTGTGTGATGGCAATATGCCTATGTGGAAATATGCGTCCTTCAAATCGACTGACGTAAACCAGTCTTTGGGACGAATAAAGTGAGACAGCATTCGTAGCGTTAGCATCTTGAACTTGTATTTTCTGAGGTGTTTGTTGAGGCTCTGCAAATCTAGAATGGGATGGAGACCTCCACCTCATTTGCGAATTACGAAATAATGGGAGAAAGAAACGTGATGACTGTCCTCCTGCGGCACACCGAATTGCTCTTTTGCTCAGTAAAGAGGCTATCTCTTCCTCTAAAATCTGAGCTGACTCCCCTTCTGCTGTTGACATTAACACTCCGCTGAAAGGAGGTGGTTTTACAGCAAACTGCAGTCGATACCCCTGTTCTATTGTGGATAAAACCCAAGGTTGTAGTGCGCATGCGCGCCAACTCTCCGCTTGAGCAGCGAGCAGATCGCTGCAGCTCTCGCTCACTGATGACGCGGCGGCGCCATCCAGCGGCAGAGCTGGGGATTGCAACTCTGGTAAGGAAATTTTCGTGTGTAGTTTTGAATGTATTTTCACACACTCCTGTGCCCTCGGCCTGCAGCCTGGATGCACAGGAAACATTTTTAGTTTTGTTTTGTGAACACACTTGTGGAAACTTTCCTCCTCTCTTTTGCAAAACCCCATGGGTGGAGAGGGGAGAAACAACATGGGGGACACTGGGGGAACTGGTGCCAACACTCCAACATGTGAACTTTCTTCCACAAAACATCCTGCCTGGGTCACACCCCGACGCTTCTTCACTGGTGGGGGGGAACAAGACTCCTGGGCTGTAAAGAGGGGCACTACAGGAACTCCGTGAGTGCTGTAGCCTCTCTTCTGACTGAGACACAGAACAATGGTTAGGTCACCTGCCTCTTCTTCCCTCCGTTTCGCTGTTGCTGCTGCATATGAGGCCTTACCTCTGGGCTGAGACTGTTTTGAATGAGCCTCCCCCTGTATTAACTGCTGGGGGGTGGGATCCTAGGGATTCTAAACCCTGGTTGCCCCCCTCTAGAAGCAGAGGAAAAACCCGGACGAGTGGGCTGGGGGGGGGCGAGCAGTGGACTTCCTGGGAAGGCACGTGTCAAAAGCTTCCCCATCATTTTTCTGTGAGTCGCAGCTTTGTACTGCTCCCCGAGATGAGCGTAGGTTGAGGTCTGCAATGACGAGGATCTCCTCCCATAATGCCGGATCGAGCGACCCAGCATCGATTTGCCGTCCCGTCTCCTCCATGAGCTCAGCTTGGTACGCTGTGATCACTGTGGTGGCATTTAAGGCTCTGACAGCCAAAGCAGAGGAGCGGTAAATCTTCTGATAAAGGGAAGCCAACAGCCTTTCTGTCCGACCAGGAAGCGAAGGAGAGGCCGAAGATAGAGCTGTGCAGCGATTTGGGTGAAGGTGGCTTGCCACTGACACTTCCACCGGGGGGTTGGACATCCCCAGCTTTTCCATGTTGTGCACATCCAGCCTGGAGAAACCTTTAACAGGCACCCTATGAGAAAAGGGATTGTCCCAAAAATGCTGCATCTCTGAGACACATGCTGGGACGGCTGGAATCAGCTGCTTAACCGGGGAGGTGCGTGATGGCAGCCTCTTACCATCATAGAGATCTCTCTCAGTGCCCTGACCTTTCTGTTGTGATGGCCAGTCGATAGACAGCTTTTCAGCTGCTCTCCCGCACATTTCGATAAGATCCAGTTCCCCTGGCATGGGGGAGGGGGACTCGCCTGATGCACTGCCCCATCTGGAAGAAAAATCTGGTGGGAGGATGGCATCCTCTTCGTCATCTTCCAAATCCTCTCCCAAAAAGACGAGCAATCGCCTCATCGTCCTCCTCATCCTCTTTATCCCTCGCCAAGGGGTCTGGTTCAAAGAGGGGTGGGAGTTCGGGAGAGATTTCATACATTAGGTCTCCCCATGTGCACCATTGCTGACCACCCCCGTCCAACCCCGCTGGCGGTGCGGAAAGATTCGGGTCTTCTTTCTGCGCGGCCTCAACTTGCACTTGGCGCTCTAAAACCCTCGACGGGAATTTAGAACAGTGCGGGCAGCACTCAGAATTTGCGAACACGGCTTGTGCGTGTCTAATTCCCAAACACGCTATGCACAAGGGATGAGAGTCCTTGGAAGAAATCATGGACCCACATGCACACGGGCACGAGGGACTTTTCCCTTTCGCCGTGTCGTCTGATGTACCTGCAGTCGCCATGACAGACGCGAACACCCCTCCGAATAATAATGCGACTGGATTGGCCGATCCGTACACCCCTAAAACAAAAGAAAGAATGTGAAAAACCGCCTCGACGCTCTGGTTCCCACGAAAAGTAAAACAGCAGAATCCAGAGAGAAAATTTCACCTTAACAGCGAATATTTCCCTGTAAGAGAAAAATAAAACAGCCACGTTCGGCGACGTACCTGTTAACGGCTCGTCTACGAACAGTTAAGCGACCGCTCCTTGCAGAAATCTGCTGAAGATAGCTTCCAAAATGATCTTCACGGGGAAGAAAACGAGAATGAAGTGGGGACCACCGGCAGTGGTATATATAGCAGGGAGGCGGGACTCCCGCATCACTGTCACGATTGGTCTGGCAACTGACGTGGTGTCATTGGTGCTTCCAGGATCTGTCACATTAGAGGCGTTCCCATAGTGAGATACTGAGCAAATGTTTGAAAGAGAACTGCTGTGTTTTATCTCATAGATTAAACCATGAAAATATTTAGCGGTTTTGTTAACCACAGACCTTATAACTTTGGGGTGATGGAACCAGAAGTGTTACATATTTCCATTGTGAAGAAGACAGTGCTGAAATGATAACTCACTTCAGGGGCTTGCATACAAAAATACGTCATCTCTGAGGTACTCTATTGGCTCATTTTACTGGAAGGATGGGACTTCCTTCACCAGAGCGGTCATATTGAACGTTGCGTTCCCGCCCCATTCACAGTAATGGCAGTGGCGAGTCTTGTTAATTTCTATCTTTGATTGTACACAACCATCTACCATACACAATAAATGCTGGCACCACAAACAGTACACATCTACAATATTAATAAGAACTAAACAACGCAGATACACAGATACACGTCCTCAAGCCACAGTTAGCATGTAAAAATGCTGCACTCCTGCATGAGATAATGAAAGCAAGATGTTAAAAATGTCTGGTGTATTTTTACATACAACAGAGAAACTACTGAAGGGCAGTGCAGAAATGCATTTTGTGTAAAGCAACCCTAAGATGTTTAAATACTGTATAGACATATGACACAGCTGGGCCAGCCTGTCCTCCTCTGGCATTTCGATGAATGTGCATATGCTAAATATTATGTAGTCATGTAGTTACATAGCATGTGTTCATTGAATTAATGATTCAATTACTCAATGTGCCAGCAAGGCGGCGTTTAAACTGTAAGGTTAATGATTCAATTGTAAGGGTAGTGATTAGTGTGTAGGCTTTGGAGTCCATCCTAGATTGACTGGAGAGATAGTGGCTGTGATCAGTGAAGTGTCCTTTGCTGTCTGGCCGGTATAGGCTGTAGTTGCCAGTCCTTCATTAATTTATGGTCTTTCAAGTCTATTCTCAATGGCTGGTAGATGCAGGTAGTGGTCAGTGAAATGTCCCTCGCTGTCTGGCTGATATACTGTAGGCTGAAGCTGGCGGTGGTTTATAGTCCTTGAAGTCCATCCTATGAGACTTGTGAGAATGGTGCAGAAAGTGGTCGGTGAAGTGTCCATTGCTGCTTGGCTCGCTGTGTTGATACTACTAGTCTTTGCAGTATTTAAGTGATAGTGATAGTTCACCCATAAATGCATTTTTCAATTGCAACTGGTTTTCTTTTAATTAAAAAAAACAGGACTAGGGTTCAAACATAACAAACAAAAATAAATTAATTAATTACCATAGAAGTGATCCAGATAAAATTTATTTGTGACACATTTATGACAGCTTGTATTATGTTTGCATTATAATGACAAAACTACTATTCCTTAAAGTGATAGTTCACACAAAAATGAAAATTCTGAGAATCTGAGAAAGATTACTTATCCTCTTGTCATATAAAACCTGTATGACTTTCTTTCTTCCACAGAACACAAAAGATGTTTTGAAGAATGTCGTTAACTGGCTCCTATTCACTTTCATTGGTTTTGTATCCATACAATAGAAATGAATGGGGGCCAGTGCTGTTCAGCTGCCACCTTTCATCAAAATATCTTCTTTTGTGTTTTGTGGAAGAATTAAAGTCATAAAGGTTTGAAATGACAAGAGGGTGAGTAAATGATGACAGAATTTTCATTTTTGGGTAAACTATCACTTTAAGGAATAGTACTTCCCTTTCCGTCGGTCTCTCGACATTGTGTCGAACCGACAGAATGGGGTTTGTCTTGAGAACATATCATCTTCTGAGTATTTAGAAAAGGCCAATGAAAATTGGCGAATGAAATTTGCATGCCGGACTCCTCCCCGGATGTCCGGGTATAAGAGGGAAGCCGGCGTGCTCATTCATTCACATTTTGTTCTTCAGAGCCTACGCATCTGATAAGCTTCTCTACGATCTTTGGTGATCATTTTTCTGCTGGAATCTACGACGTGGACAGCGGACGGTCCCTTCCTGCAGTGACTCTCAGCAGCCCTGGTCCTCTTCGACGCCCTCCAGCTCTGGCGCCCCCCACTCAGGCGGCCCACCCTGGAGGAGACAGCGAAGAGGAGACCATCGCCCCATCAGCAGCCGCGGCAAAGCGGCCCTCATGGGAAGACCTCAGGGGGATCGAGGCTACCATTGGGTCCGACCCCAGCCACATCACTGGGAAATCGGATAGGGACGGATCCTGCCCCGTCTCTCCATCTGCTGGCCCCCTCAGGGGGGCTGGCGCCCACTTACTCTCAAAAAAGAGAGTTTCCTCTCTCTCTGGGTTATCACAGCCGCTCCCACCCTCTGCACAACGGTGAACGGCAAACTCGACGTTGCGTCACGGCGAAGCGCAATGTCGAGTATAAACACCAACCCTCAGCACTCTCAGTCAGCACTCTTGAGCTGCGCAGTCACCAGGCAGGAAAAGCAGCAAAGCCGATCTCCTCCCCGGGGGACCTCCCCTGGCAAGGAATCCGTACTGCTAGCAATTGAACCACCCCCCGGGGTGACGATGAAAAAGATCGAACCTTTAGTCCCCCTGTTACATTTATGGGAGCCTGGGCTTCCCAGACTGTCAGGCTGGCTAGGGAAGACGATCCGTCTCGGCTATGCGATCCAGTTCGCCTCACGCCTGCCAAGTTTCAGGGCATCCGTTATACCTCAGTCAGAGGCTAGGATGCTCCCGTTCTTCGGGCCGAGGCGCCACCCTTCTGGCGAAGGGAGTGATCGAGCCTGTCTCACCAGCCGAGATGTTCAACGGGTTTTACAGCCTGTACTTCATTGTCCCCAAGAAAGGCGGGGGGCTGCGCCCTATCTTGGGTCTGTGTGTTCTGAACAGGCACCTACACAATAGCTGCCTTTCAGGATGATCACGCAGAAACGCATCCTGACGTCCGTCAGATGTCAGGACTGGTTCATGGCAATCGACCTGAAGGACACGTACTTCATGTCTCTATCCTCCCTTGACTTCGGCCGTTCCTATGGTTCGCGTTCGAGGGATGGGCATATCAGTACATGGTCCTCCCCTTCGGTCTGTCCCTGTCTCCATGGGTCTTTACTAAGGTCGTGAGAGTCCCCCTCAGGGAAGGAGGTGTGCGGGTACTAAACTATCTCGACGACTGGCTCATCTTGGCACTCTCGAGATCTGTTGTGAACACACAGGGACCTGGTGCTCCGGCACCTAGATCGGTTGGGGCTACAGGTCAACTGAGAAAAGAGCAAGCTCTCCCAGATGCAGAGCATCCTCTTTCTCGGTATGGAACTCGACTCTGTCCCCATGAAGCAGCGCGACTGACTTCAGAGTGCGCCCAGTCAGTGTTGAACTGCCTGAAGCTTTCAGGCATTCAGTGGACCCCCTGAAACTTTTTCAGAGGCTCCTGGGATACATGGCATCCTCGGTGGGGGTGGTCCCCCTCAGGTCGATGCACATGCGACCGCTCCACTGGCTACAGAGTCAGGTTCCTTGGAGAGCGTGGCACACCGGCAGCAGGCGTATGGTCATCACGCTTTTCTGCCGACACACCCAAACTCCCTGGTCTCCCATGACCTTCTTGCAGACA
Source organism: Triplophysa rosa (assembly GCF_024868665.1). Taxonomy (NCBI): domain Eukaryota; kingdom Metazoa; phylum Chordata; class Actinopteri; order Cypriniformes; family Nemacheilidae; genus Triplophysa; species Triplophysa rosa. The sequence goes on along the minus strand of NC_079893.1, from coordinate 21,410,468 downwards.
GGGGTCCCCTTAGGGATGCCTCCCTGCAGGGTTGGGGTGCCGTGTGCAACGGGCACGCAGTATCGGGGAGGTGGAAGGGCCCCCGCCTGCGTTGGCATTTCAACTGCCTAGAGTTGTTGGTTGTGCTACTTGCATTGAGGAGGCTACTACCTCTCGTGCAGGGCAAGCACGTGCTGGTCCGGTCGGACAGCACAGCTGCTGTGGTGTATATCATTTGGTGGCATTCGCTCACGGCAGCTAACATGACTAGCCCGGAGCCACACGCATCCCAGGCGTCCTGAACCAGACAGCCGATGCGCTCTCTCGTCAGTCGACGCCTCGCAGAGAGTGGCGACTCCATCCCCGCGCAGTCCGGCTCATTTGGGAGCAGTTCGGCCAGGCACAGGTGGTCCTGTTGCCTCCCCGGACTCCACCCATTGTCCGCTTTGGTACTCCCTGTCCGAGGCAACCCTTGGCACGGATGCCCTTGCGCACAGCTGGCTGCGGGACAAGCGGAAGTACGCCTTCCACCCATTGAGCCTCATTGCACAGGTCCTGTGCAAGGCCAGAGAAGAGGAGCATCAAGTGGTACTAGTTACGCCCATTGGCCTAACCAGGACTTGGTTCTCGGAGCTAAGGCTCTGACAACAACTCCCCCCTGGCCGCTCCACCTGGCGAAGATCCTGCTTCCCCAGGGGAAGGGGCAAGTTACGGCATCCCAGGCAGAACCTGGTCTCCATGTCTGGACGGGACGAGGAGATCCTGAGTGACCCACCCCCGGTCTGGTTGGGACGTCACTCAGGCTAGGGCCTCGGCCACTGGGCGGCTATACGCCCATAGGTGGCGCCTCTTCTCGTCCTGGTGCTCTTCTCGGCGAGAAGACCCGCGGAGTTGCTCGATCGGGTACGAGCTGTCCCTTCCTCAAGAGAGACTGGGGAATAACCTCTCCCTCTCCACACTGGAAGTGTATGTAGCCGCTACGGCCGCTCATCATGACCCAGTTGCTGGGTAGCCTCTGGGACAGCACGACCTGGTCATTAGGTTCCTAAGGGGCGCGAGAAGGTGACCACCTTATCCGCGCTCCGTACCCTCTTGCGACCTAGGTGGCGGGCCTCAAGAGGCCCCGCCCCCTTCGAGCCTCTCGGAGTTGTCGCTCTTTCTCACTCTTGATAAAGACGGCTTTCCTGATTGCGCTCACCTCCAAGAGGGTAGGGGATCTGCAAGCACCTTCCGTGTCCACAGATTGCCTAGAACTCGGGCCCGGGATTCTCACGTTATCTTGAGACCCCACCCCGGCTACGTGCTCAAAGTTCCCACCACTCTCCCGAGAGACCAGGTGGTGAACCTGCAGGTGCTCCCCACCGGGGAGGAAGACCCAACCTATCCATGTTGTGTCCAGTAAGCACACTGCGCCTCTACTTGGACCGCACGAAGAAGCCCAGAAGCTCTGTGCAGCTCTTTGTCTGTTTTGGAGGTCAGCAGAAGGGAGGGCTGTCTCCAAACAGAGGCTGGCGCACTGGATCGTGGATGCCCTCGTTATGGCATACCGATCTCAATTCGCCCCTGCCTGTTGGGGAGTGAGGCTCACTCCTCATGGGCACTGGCTCAGGGCGCCTCTCTAGCAGACATCTGCAGAGCTGCGGGTTGGGCTATGCCCAACAACTCCGTGAGGTTCTAATACCTACGTGCGGAACCGGTGTCAGCCCGCGTCCTGCAGGGCAGTGTGTAGGATCGGCAGCCGGTAGGGCTGCGAAAGCCCTTCCCCCTTCCTCTAGGGGGATCAGCGGCTATTACGCCTCCCCTCTTTCCCCCACTGGATAAAAAACAGGCATTTTATCCATCACTAGCACCTTCCTCGGGGCAGGCTGGGCAGAGCAGCCCTGCCCCCTTAGGCCGGGGAACAGTTGAGTTATCTCCCACATAAGGCTTCCCTCTTATACCCGGACATCCGGGGAGGAGTCCGGCATGCAAATTTCATTCGCCAATTTTCATTGGCCTTTTCTAAATACTCAGAAGATGATAGGTTCTCAAGACAAACCCCATTCTGTCGGTTCGACACAACGTCTCGTTCCCTCCATCAGGGAACCAAGGTTACATCCGTAACCAAGACGTTTTGTTATTATAATGCGAACATAAAACAAGCTTTCATAAATGTGCCAAATCAATCTTGTGTGGTTCATTTCTATGGTAATTAATTCATTTATTTTTGTTATGTTTGAACCCTAGTCCTCTTTTCTTTTAATTAAAAGAAAAAGAGTTGCAAGGAAAAAAATCTGCCTCTGTGATTCAAAGAAAGTCATATGTGTTTGGAAAGACACAAGGATGAGAAAATAATGACAGAATTTTCATATTTTATGGTACCATTTATTCAAAAGATGTCCTTACAAAAATGGCTAAAATGGCTTAATATACCGTGCCACCTCTGCCCCCTTGCTTCTGCCATATCTTTTTCAGAAGAACTTTAAAGGAACTCTGTGTAAATAAACACAGCTTGTGTTAAATATTAAAACCGATGAGACGTGACTGATGGGACAGACTCTCACCTCTGACCTCGCTGGAGTCCTGCACAAAGAGACAATTCAAACAAAAAGCCATCAGCCAAACAGACAGATCGAGCAGACCCTCGGGATCAGACCCCGTGAATGTACCTCCAGTTCTCTTCTTCATCTCTCTGAGGAATGAGTGACAACGATCTGAACTAGCTGACAGATCTGCACTGATAGGAAGAACTACAGCTCATTATTTCCTCCACTGACATGCAGCATCTACTTTGTTTTTCTAAATATAGACCAGTCAACCACCGCCTTGGCAGAGGGCAACCGCTGAGGATTTGAAAGGTTTCAAATACTGTTGTTGTAAAGATCAAGGCAGAAGCTTCAGATGAGATATTGCTTCTGAACACTGTGCATGTGGTATGCATGAATTTATACAGTACTCTATGCTTATTAGCTCAAGGTATCAGAACCAGATGTTCCAATAAGTGTATCTTCATTTTACATACCAGTTAATTGGAAACCGCATAATGTTCACCATACAGGTGGAGAACTGCAGCATGAAATCCAGAGTTTTTATAAGAGAGAGCAAAGAGCAATCAGACAAGCTTCCTCTCATCCAGACTTCTCTCATCTGAAGCTTCTGAAGAGCTAGAATTTAGTTGGGGTTTGACAGTGAGACTCTCACATGCAAATAAAGCGTATCTTGGAAAGGAGACAAGCTCTACTCGCATCAAACTTCTCTTTATAAACAAAAACCAATTGCATCAGACACATGCCCCATTTCTACAGAAAGCAAAAGAACGATGAGTCAAAGGAATAAACAGTGTTTGTAGAATACCTGGTAAGTAATTGAGCCACTACAGAAATGTATTCATATTTATTATTGCATTTTGTATGCATTTGGCAGATGCTTCTATCCAAAGCATGATTTACAGGAATGTACATAGATAGTTTAAATTTGGCTAGCTTCAAAAGTTAGCCTGTAAGTCCATCAACATGAAGTGAATAGGTCACCTTAATGTGCTGTACGACATGCTGAAAACTGAGCAGATGTGACAGGTCATACAAAGCTGAATTGATAAATGAATGTAATGTGCAACACGCCTGGACACAAGAGCATATGAGACCTGATTATCCACTCCAAAGATTTCAAGTCAATGCATTTCTAGTACAGTAAATAATTCACTGACTTCCTGCGTAATGAGCAGCGTTCCAATCAAAAGCGAGTTTTCTGAGCAGCCCTATGTGGGTGAAGACAGATTAGAAGAAATGGAGGACAGAAGACAAAGATGTGTAAATGACAAAAGAGAGACAAATTGGGAGCAGCTGGCTGGTTTAACTTAAAAACCCTATTGGCTGTTAAGATGCAGCATGTTGCAGCCAATGCTTCTTTGTTTGAATTAAGCAGTTCTAGCACAGGGTGTGTAATAGAGTGGCTCGTATGGCACAAAAAAAAGGGAGATTGATTCTTTTCTGCAGACACCTGCGGTCATTTCTCCCACCGAGACACCTTCAATCTCAATCCAGGTGAGGATCGGTTTGATTTGATTGAAAAAGAAGGAACGAACTTTGCAGCAGATTCACGCCTTGTGTGCTTTTGTGAGGTGTCAAGGGACAGTCTGTTGTGTCCTGTGATGGATGCCCCCATCTGATCAGAACCATCTCTCTCTCGGGACAAGGAAATAAAATGGCCGCATCACCAACATGCACGGCGAGTCGTTCCAGCGCCCGTAAGAAAATTTAGACCCTGACAGGTTTACTGACAAACCTCGGCAATTCGTGGTCTCTGTCCGGACGGGAGGGAAGCTTAATAAAAAGCACATTCACACACACACACACGCACAGCACACACACACACACACACACACACACACAGACGGATGTAAATCTCCTCGGCCACTGTAATGGCTTCTCAATGTCATTGTCAGCCGCTGATGTACAGGCTTGCAAGCTCAGCTAGACGGCTGCAGTTACTGCCTTTGTGCTGCACGCTTGGATGTGAGCATACTACCCATAATGCTCTGAGAAACAGACATTTACCACACGCATCTTGACAGACTTAAATACCTAGAGCAGTTTTTCCTTCTTTATTCATTCAGTTTAAAAAGTACAAGATGCTAGTTGATTCCACAGGGATCGGTTTGCATTCTGAAGGCCATGAAATGTAATATTAACTAACTGCTCTTGGTGGCAATCGTACTTTTATTTACCACTAAGTCAATTAAATCAGAGCTTTCTGTCTCCCTTTAACCTTTGATCTGCTTGGCTTTGGTTCTTTGGTTGTGTACCAAGAAATGATTGTGGTTCTGGATTATCTCTCTTATTTCACTCTAGTACTCATAATGCAGAGAAATGCCCATGACCTTGGTGACTTGTGCAAACATGTATGCCATATAAGATTACCTGAGACCTATAACGTAGGGGCACTTGAGAAATAACATTACCTTGCAATTTACAAAACAAGCAAGTTTCAGGAAATGGTGTTTATCATATATCTGTCTAGCTGTCCATTCCATTGAACTCTCAACAAGCTACGACAAAGCATTGGGGGAGTATCTAAATTCACAAATAGTGGCTAGAAATGTTGAAAGATAACATTACTCCGACTCTCCGGTTTCTATATCAAGACCTAAAGCCAAGGTGGTGACCTGCCTCTGGCTTTACTTTAAGACTGAAACAGTGTTAGTTAGAAATTCTCTTTGTCCAGTGCACAGCGGTTACGTTAGTAATGAATGATTCCAAGTTCTCACTTCTGTTTAACAGAGATATTCACCTTGGATACACTGCAGAATTATGCATTCATCCTCATTAATATTCATAGGCTGAAAGGAACTTTGTGGAGTCCAACAAGACATGTCACTTTAACTCTACGTCACACGCCATCCCAGGGTCCCTGGATTACCTCACTCTCAAATGTTTCCAAGGAAACAAGAATTGCAATTGCATTCTGATTCTGCTTCTAGTGGTGAGAGAACACACATTTCACATTATATGACTGTTGTCTACCCATATAAACTGCATTTTCGGGTGGTAACAGACTCTGTTAGACTGCACAGTTCTCAAATTATTTTCTGTATGTGAGCTCCTGCGAACCGCAGAGCCGTAGCAAATCCTGTGAGTAAAAGTAAAGACCTTTGGTAGGTCACAAGAGCGACAGGCCTCCTTCCAGTTGGCAAAGTCAGACTCTGTCAGAAGAGATAAGCATTTGGCCCCTTAGCAGTGGCAGGAGATTTCAGGTGATATCACTACTTTATTATCTCAACGAGAAAATCCTCCCTGAAGTTGGACCAGGCCGAAATCAATAGACTATTGGTGCGGGGAGAAGATAGCACAGGTCCGCAAGGGGATGGTTTCGGAGGGAAAAGGGATTAGAACAAAATGCCTGAATGCATGCATGCACACAAACTCAGATTCTGGGGAAAATCTGACAAGGACAAATAAACATGTTTTGATAAATAAACAAATTATGAAACAGTTCAGGTTTTAAAATCAAATTGGAGGGGCCACATTTGAAGTGGTATGCATGAATATCCATGTAATTGAATTGTTCATTAATACACTACAGAAGTTATAAATAAATAAAAAAAAAATAATAAATAAAATGGTTAATTGCTTGGCAAATGTAAACAGACGACAAATATAAAGAAATTTTTGAACACTGGCTTGAACTTCTGTTGCCTCTGCCACTTTGTGCCATACTGCAATATAAAATACAATTCCAATTGCTAAATGAAAACACACTTCAACAACCTTTCTTAGTGAGAAACTAATCACTATGCTACTTTGCTGTAAAATCTTACAGTATGTATTTATTTAACCAAAGTAAAAAAAGCATTATTTTCCTGGAAGCTTCCACATTTCAGTCGGAAATAAAGAACAGGCTGTTCCCTGAAAACTCCTACTTTCTACTAGCTTGAAGCAACCAGGTAAGAGTGAAAATGTCCACAGTGTAATGATTAACAGGTAATTTTCATCTATTCTTGTAGAGAAAACCCAACGTGAAACGGCATTTCTCATAGGACTTATCTGCACTCTTCATGTGCAATAATGGCTTTTCTTTTGGAGAGAGTATTTTTGTGTGTCTTTTCCGGTGTGCTAACCAACAAAAGCACAGCGTGGTTCTCTTTTCAATTTCACAAATGCTTTCCCTGAAACTCTGCGGAGGTATCGATGGTTCAACCTTTGGGGAAAATGTACAAAAAAAAACCCTAACTATTTTCTCCTGAAGGAAGTGAAAAATGGAATGAACCATGTTTCCCACATCTAACAATATAGAGTCATGCTGTGTCACAACGCAGTGTGTTGGCAAGCACCTGCTAACATCACCCCGACTGAGCAAAGAAAGCAAGGGTGGCCTTTCTCAAGGAACATAAATGAAGAAAGACAGAGAAAAAAGTACTGGGTAACACAAAGTTATATTTGTTAACATTAGTAAAAGAATTAGCAAACATGAACTAACATTGAGCAATATAACTTACACAATTTATTGATCTTTAGTAACCCAAAAATAAAAATTCTGGGTTACACTTTATTTTAGTGCCCGTGTTACAGTGTAATTATACATTTAAGTACTGAGTAATATAAATTAACTGCATGTACTTACTATAGGGTTAGGATTAGGGGTTTGTTCAGGGTTAGTTACATGTAATAATAATTATTTATCGTAAAAACTATAGTAAATACATGTAACATGTAACAGGGGCACCATAAAATAAAGTGTTACCAAATTCTGTCATCATTTACTCACCCTTGAGTTGTTCAAAATCTGTATAATTGTCATTGTTGTGATGAACAAAGAGAAAGATATTGGGAAGAATGCTTGTAACCAAACAGTTCTTGGCCACCATTGACTACCACAGTAGGAAAAATTACAATGGTAGTCAAAAGTGCACCAGAACCATTTGCTGTCCTACATTCTTCAAAATATATTATTTTGTGTTCAAGAGAAGAAAGTAATAATTCTACTATGTTAGTCAATGGTGGCCAAGAACTGTTTGGTTACAAGCATTCTTCCAAATATCTTTCTCTGTGTTCATCAGAACAAAGACATTTATACAGATTTGGAACAACCAGAGGGTGAGTAGATGATGACAGAATTTTCATTTTTGGGTGAACTGCTTCCTTTAACGTTAGTAAATAAAACTCCGATTGTTTATTGTTTGCTCATGTTAGTTCATTGTGCATTAACCAATTTTAACACATTTTAAAAAGTATGAGTAAACGTTAACATCTCCATGAAGTAAGATTTATAAATGCTGCACAAGTATTGTTTTGATTGTTATTGTTATGGTTAATTTTATGATAACTAATGCAGTTAAGTAAAAGATAATGTACAGCCTTAAACTAATAACACTATGGGTAGGTTGCACCAACAAGGATTAAAGTAAACAGAGTTTAGAGCTAATCTAGGGTTTGTTGATCCTAGTTTTATTTTAATTCGAGTTGTGTTGCACCACTTAAATTTAAACAAAGATTAACAAATCGTGGATTAAAACTTTAACCTGTATTTAAAACATCATCTGCGATTAATGTTATCTGCCATGATGGATTTGCCGGTGTAAAAAGGAAATAAACAGCTTGTGCATGTAAAAGAAATGTAATTTTGTAAATTTTTAAAACCTTTCTCTGTATAATTCGTCGATCAGGCTGATCATCCAAACACATTTCACAAGCCTTGATGGATATGCGTACGGATATGACAGTTGAGCCGCAACTTTATCCTGCAGTTTGCGACTGGAGCAGTCATAAGACAGAAGAGCCCGCAGTACGGGAATCACGAGCAGGTGGACCTCTGCCGTCGACTCCGCTGCGAACGCCCCCGGTAGCCGACCGCGCTTCTGGGCTCGTCCTCGGTCGTGTTCGCGGCAGCACCACTGCCTAAGGTGCGCCTGTTCTGGACCGGACCAGACCACAATTTATACAGGGCACCCAGGATAAATACCAGTGCCCCTGGTCACTGGTGCCGCTAAAACAACTTTCCTCTCAGGATGTCGGTCTTTTCCCATTTAATCACAGACATTGTGCTGGTATGTATTGGATTAATAAGCAGGGCATCTTGAACTTGATGCTTCACAGCCGACCACCCAGTTTATCAAATCGCCGCGTGCCCTCACTCTTTGCTGAGGTGTTTTATTTATTTCCATTTTTATTTACAATAAACACATCACTGAAGACACGACGTATGTGTCTGTTTCCGATCAGTTTTCTGTTACATTGTATTATAGATATGTGACCCTGGATGACAAAACCAGTTTTAAGGGTCAATTTTTCAAAATTGAGATTTTTACATCATCTGAAGGCTGAAGAAATAAGCTTTCTATTGATATATGGTTTGTTAGGATAGGATACTATCTGGCGGAACAACAACTATTTACAAAGCTGGAATCTGAGGGTGCAAAAAAATCAAAATATTGAGAAAATTGCCTTTGAAGTTGTTAATCTGAGGCACTGTAGCAGACCATCCACTCACAAAAATAAAGTTTTTATACATATACAGTAGGAAATTTACAAAATATCTTCATGGAACATGATCTTTACTTAACATCCTAATGATTTTTGGCAAAAAGAAAAATCGTTAATTTTTACCCATATATGTATTTTTGCCGATTACTAAAAATGTTCCCGTACTACTTAAGACTGGTTTTGTTGTCCAGGGTCACATATGTGTTTTTTTATTATTTAAACCTCCTCAATAGCAAGTTTAAAATGAATCCCTAACTGAGAGATAAATCAGAGTTTAAAATAATGGAGCAACATAATTAAACCAGATTTACTGTCAAATTAAAACCTGAATCAAATTACAACTTAAATATAAACCTGATTATTTTTAAACAAGGTTTACAGTTTGGTGCAACAGAATTATTAAATAAACCTTGATTTAATCTAGATTTAGACCTAATCTTTGTTGGTGCAACCCACACTATGTGTAATATAAATATGCCTATTTAATAAGATTGAGATTGTTTTTACAAATGATTAAAACAAATTGCATGATTGTCTAGTTTGTAATTCTTGGGTTTAATGCGCTATAAAACCCTTTTCCTTTCAGAATGTTTGCATTTGTTACAAATGAGGTAATAAAATATTTCAATTCAATATTGTGTGTTCAATAATTTACTCATGTGGCAAGTTGTCACGATCCTCGTGGTGGAAGAACCCAAGCGCAGGCAAGCAGTGAAGGGGTTAACAGAATACGTTTAATAAACAATAACAGAAACAAAACACCCACGAGGGGGTAACAAGGACACGACTAAGGCAAAAACTGAAAACAAAACACTTCCCTCGGTGGGGCAAAAATAAAAGGACAAAATAATACAACTATGACACAACGTCTACTAACAGGCAGGGAACAAGCACAATAGAACAATACAAAGGCACAGCAAAACTCACTAAGAGAGGACTGGGGCACGAACGGACACACAACACGACGTAGTACAGAGTACAATCCACACGCACAAGACAAAGAAACAAGAGGGTATTTAAAGGGAAGACAAACGAAGGATAACGACACAGGGCAGGTGTGGGTAATTAAACACTCAGGGAAAGATAATGAGGAAACGAGATGGCGGGAACAGAGACGAGACACTGGAGAGAACGTATATTATTGTCAAAAGGACAATAATGTGTTTCTCTCCACACATAACCAAAGGCTTTGTCATGACTCTGCTACAGGACCAAGAAAAACATGACTAAATGAAGCAGAGCCATGACAGCAAGTAGCCGTGTAATAAGCCTGTCTGGATTCATTGTGCCATAACAACCAGCTGGGTTCTTGTAAAGTGTTTTCAACTACTTTCTACCAGTAGAAACTTTCCACAGCCCCTGGCAAACAAAACAAATCCCTGTGATAATAGACTGCATCACATTCGCGTTCCAGGACACTACATCCAAAAACATACTTTACTACTGTGCACACTAAGTCCGCCTTACTTTAGTCCCATTCCGATGGTGAAGAATCAATACGACCCCTTGTGTAATGCAGTAATAATTACGTTTGAATCCTCAGTGCTGTTGTGCTCGATGGATGCTGAACCCCATCAGAGCCTTTGACAGCACCTTGCAGAGGACACCTCCACTCCTTGTGTCCCTGAGAGCTCAATGCTGTTTTATAGGAAATCAATAAGAACAGAAACTCAGAGGGCTGTTCTGGGATCAGCTGCAAAGCTGACTGTGTTTCGGTTCAGACATTCAGACCACCGCTGTTTCTGTATTGAATGACAGCCGACCATCAATAAGTTAAACAAAGAAAAAGAATGAATGAATAAATGAGAACCAAAGTAAAGCAATTCAATAAACAGGAGGATGTTTTAGGAATGTGTTCATTTACTCATCTAAGGAGTTAACATGGAAAGTACTGCAAGTCTGTCTTGTCTTGACCTTGAAAGAGGAGACGATACCTTTATAATATACAAGAAATAAAGGCACACCAGTGCGAATAAATAAATAAATCCAGACAAACAATGTTCAGTGACCTATTGCCATATTTATGGTGTGGGAGAAGAGTGCGATGTCAAAGGTACAGCAGGTCAGTTAAAATACCCATCAATTATTTAGCCAAGTCTGAAACATCCAGGCAGAAACAGGAGCGGGTAAACCAACAGAAAAACCTCCACGCTGAGCATTATTCATTCTTTTCTGCAAGCCATCACTATGTGCATATTTGACATGAAAGCTACATGGATTTAAATTAAGTATTGCAGTATACTGCCATATCACACCATCAGCTAATCTCTGTTTTCTTGGTACATGCCTTGGCCGATGCTTCCCCCAGGATGTTTACGCCAGTAAACACAGCAAAGCCTACTTCGCGACTGAAGGTCGCCCGGAGCATAAGCAAGCCAGGATGGAAAATATAATGGATGGATCAGTGATTTACAGTAAAGAGTTATCTATGCGGTACGGACATGGCCTATGACTTGTGCAAATCCGCTGTGCACAGGAAACACAGAGTGGAAAAGTTTTTTTTGTAGCCGCAGTAGCATAATAAAAAAACAAAAGGACGTGTGAGCGGAATGCAAAAGCTGAACTCCTCAAGCTCTCAGTTTTTTTTCCCTCCGGTCTCTGCGCAACATTCACAAGATAACAGCTGACTGAGATGTTCCCAGCCCGAGATGAAAGAAAGTTTGTTGACTGAACTGTAACGCTCTTTGTGCCCGAATCGATAAAAAAGCATCTTACTCCACACAAAAAACTTTGTGTATCTTCAAAAAGACCGGAGGGAGGTTGAGATTTCTCCATATTTACTTTAAAATTTTGACAGGAGGGAGTGAAGTGGATTGTCTTTGATGTGGTTGGAGACTGTATTGTGGAGCTGTATTTAATTACACCACCTTAGCCCCATCACTAATAATATGCCCCTTAAAAAAGGCACACGAGTAAGCGGAGAGTCAACTTTTTATTCATATAATCCCCCTTGAGTTTTCCTCTGAAATCTTTATGAGACTGTACTAGCTAGACTCATCTCCACCCTCCCGCCTGTGAAATCGTCCAGGGCGTGAGGCGCCAAGCTAATGCTAATTCACGCTCGCCTATGTGGCGAAATCAGAGAAATAAATGCAACCTGTGCTATAATCGGGTCTCTGGTGCAACTACCAACTCAGAAAGCGTGAAAAATGACAACCCGGTAACTTTGTGTATGTGAGCCTATCTCTGGAAGCCTGTGAGAAATGAGCCGATCAGATTTCGCTCCCCTTCTGGCGTAGTTAGCTGTTCTACAGAGCCCGTCTAGTCACCCCTCGGAGAAAAGAAAGCAAGACCCGCAAATCCGTGGCCACAGTTTCGTAATTCATTCCCTCAGTTTACAAAAGCGTGCTCTCGGATTAATAAACTGTACCCACGAGTTTACAATCCGTGCTCTCGGTTTTGTAAACCGTCCCCTCAGTTTTTGAAATCTGTACCCACGAATTCATAATCTGTGCCCACGCTTTCGCAATCCGTGCGCACGGTTTTGCAAACTGTAGCCTACTCGCGGAATTGAAGCCTCTGTCTGTCAACAGAACAAGCTCCTTCCTACATGAACATTAACCAATATTGTATACTGTTTTATATATAAATTGTCCTAATGTGTTTACACACGAGTGCGTGGCGCATATAAAGCATGCGTTCATTGCCGCGTTTCACTGGCATAAAGTTGGAATGACATTAAACCTTCGTGAATTTAGGGACCATCTCTAAAGTACATTTTTTATATTTATTATAATAAACAGTTAAATCAAATGCAAATATTCTTATGTGTTTCACTGCTGTATGGGCTCATACATAAATATACAGATTTTAAAGCTCAATAGCATTTAAAGGGAATGACTTTTCTGACTAACTGTAACGTGTTCATGTGTGTGTGAGATAGAATGCGCACCTTTTAGATTATTGATATTGTCATGGCTCTGCTTCTTTAGTCATGTTTTTCTTGGTCCTGTAGCAGAGCCATGGCAAAGTCTTTGGTTATGTGTGGAGAGAAACTTATTGTTGTCCTTTGGACAATAATATACTTTCTCTCCAGTGTCTTGTCATTGACCCCATTCCTCTCGTTTCCTTGTTATCTTTCCCTAAGTGTTTGATTACCCTCACCTGCCCTGTGTCGTTATCCCTCGTTTGTGTTTCCCTATATATACCCTCTTGTTTCTTTGTCCTGTGCTCGTGTATTACGCTGTGTTTGTGCTCATGTCGTTGCTCGTGTTCCTGTTACAGCCCATGTTCCTGTTATTTGCCCTGTTCGTGTAATGTGAGTGTTGTGTTTTAGTCTTAGTCACCCTGCCGTGTTTGTTTTTGTAAGATGTTGTGTCCTGCCTTGTTTGTTTGTTTTTGCCCCCCCCGTGGGAAGTGTTTTGTTTCAGTTTTTATTTTAGTTATAGTTCTGGTTGTCCCCATTGTGGGTTTTTGTTTTTCGTTTCGTGTATTAAAGTCTTGTGTTTAACCCCTTCACGTCTGCCTGCGCTTGGGTTCTTCCGCCATTCCTGACAGATATGTATTAAAATAAACCGTCAAATCACATGCAAACATTCCTATGTGTATAATGGTCTCATACACAAATATACCATTATTTAAAGCTCAATAGCAATACGTATAGGAATATGTACATATGATTTGATGGTTTATTTTAATACTCAATAATTTAAAAGTTGTGCGTAATAGCTGACACACACATGAACACTGTACAGTTAGTTTTGTGGCTATAAATCATTCCCTTTAAATGCTTTTGAAGTTGGAAAAATGTATTTTAATGTGTACTTTAGAGATGGTCCCTAAATTCACGAAAGTTTAATGTCAAACCAACTTTATGCCAGTGAAACGCGGCAATGAACGCATGCTTTATATGCGCCACGCGCTCATGTGTAAACACATTAGGACAATTTATATATAAAACAGTATACAACATTCGTTAATGTTCCTATAGGAAGGAGCTTGTTCTGTTGACAGACAGAGGCTTCAATCCCGCGAGTAGGCTACAGTTTGCAAAACCGTGCGCACGGATTGCGAAAGCGTGGGCACAGATTATGAATTCGTCGGTACAGATTTAAAAAACTGACGGGACGAGAGCACGGATTGTAAACTCGTGGGTACAGTTTATTAATCCGAGAGCACGGTTTTGTAAACTGAGGGAACGAATTACGAAACTGTGGCCAAGGATTTGCGGGTCTTGTTGTTGTTTTTTCTCCGAGGGGTGACCAGGCGGGCTCTGTATGAATTAGTTCCGACACCATGGCAAAAGTAAGCAAAGCAGAGCAAAGCATGCTAACTGTTCTGTTGTTAGCTGCACAGACCAGCACAGAACACTGTTCCCAGCCTCACAGGAGACGAGAGAGCAATGGATTTATTTTGTTTTCAATGAAAACCCTCCACACTGAACAAGGCAAAGACCTCAGGGAATTAAAAGTAGGTAAAATGTCACTGTGATACATTTCACTTAAAGAAATCAGTGTGTATGGTTTGTACTGTAGATACACGACCGGTGTGTCGTGTACTTTTGCATATAGATAGTGTGACACATTTGTTAGGAGTCCGTTCGTTTATAGATAGAGGTCGCGTTAACCCGAAAATTCAACATCATTGATGGATTTTTAATACCAGTGACTGAAAAATCTGAAGGCCGTCCATCATTTTGACGGATTACAACGAGGGCAGTTTGTATTTCGCATTTTTGTCGACCTTTTTGTCATCCAATCATTTCCTTTCATCAGAACATTATCACAGGGACGCGAAGGGACGCATACGTTTCCCATTTATTACACATAAATGCCTTGTCCATTCAGGAAAACCAACATGGGATCAGCGGATACTCGCGGGCGTGTATAAACAAGACGATGTTTATGTCTGACAACAGAAACATTAAATATGTAAACGACTTCGACTTTATTGGGTATAACAATACAGTAAGTTCAAAGAACACATGTACGTTGCGATGACTCACAAACATGCTAATTAGCACGTAATATCACCTTGCACAATAGTGACGGTTAAAAATAGATTTTGACAGATTTTTTACGAGCCTGTCCCAATGAAAAAGTCGCCAAGCGTTGACGCCTATGTTAGGACTATGTTCGCTTATAGAAAACAATGTGTTTGGTGTTTAAAGACGAGACGCAGTGTTTCTCATTCACTTTATGTGACCCTTTATTGTTTTGTCATTGGAAGCACAGGCTCACAGCCCTGACTGCGTTTTCTGCTGAAAAGGGGGCGGAGACTATCAGCTCATTTGCACTCAAAGAGACACACACCAAAACAGTGCGTTTCTCCTCACATGCAAAACTGGGCAATTAGGGCACGGTATAATAAAAGATCTGCGGTGAATTTTGAGCTGAAACTTCACAGACACATTCTGTGGACCCTTAAGATTTATATTACAGTTGTGTAAAAGTAGAAAAAAACCCTCTCCTTTAATAACCAGTGTGGCTGGTGTATTGAAGGTGGTAGATGTAATAAATGCAATGACTGACTGAAAAAACTTTAATATACCTCAAAAACATATATTCTATGCCATAGACATAAAATCATAGATATTTCACCCTCCTGAGAGAAAAAGTATTTATATTCAATGTGCACTGACTATTGCATATTTACGATAGACTTTACTTCGGTGCAGACCTCTTCTGGAGCTGAAATTCACCCATCTCAGGTTTCTGAATAAACCATGAGGGGTCTAAAACTTTCCGTCATTCTGAGGGTGGGAAGAGATTAAGAGTCTAGGAGAGGCAGGAAGTCTTTACGTGGGTTCCCTCGATGGGGCTGCCCTGTCCCCATCAGCAAGACCTGCTGAACTCTTTTCATTATTCAGGCCTGCAGTAACAGGCCATACTGTGCGGTTGCTTTCCTGGGTCCATCGCCACTGACAGAGGAGCTCCATATCAAAGTATTCAGAGTTCATCTGCTGGAGCTGGCAGATGGCCGGGTGCACAATCTGCATTTCAATAGAGGGAAAGTGGAGCTAACTGGTTTCTGCGCTGTCTAAACATTTATGTTCAGGAGGCATACCCCAGCCAACATTGGTATGTGGGCCCCATGTGGGTTATATCTGGGCAACATGGGCTCCACATGGGCATGGGATAAAAAAGGGCAAATTATATGGGCCCCATGTAGGATTACAAAAGTGGGTCCCATATAGGTTTGCCCTTATGGGACCTTTATGGGCTGCATGTGGGCACACGGATTTTATGATTAAAATGCATATTGTGCCTTTAAACTCCTTTAAATGCATACATTTGAACATTTGCATGTGGGCCCCATATGGGTTTTATCTGGGCGATATGGGCTCCACATGGGCATAGGTTTAAGATGGGAAAAACATATGGGCCCCGTGTGGGATACCAATATGGGTCCCACATAGCTTTGCCCATATGAGACATTCATGGGCTCCAAGTGGGCATATGATTTCATGCTTAAAATACATTATGCATTTGAACTTTTTAAAGTTATTATATTTGGTTGATAATCCTTTTAACATGCAAATATCTCAGATATTTAGGCTGATTTTGTTATGTATTTAATGCAAAATGGAGTTTCTGGAATATTTTTGTTAATTAATTCAATAGGCCTGTATCAGTATTTTCTTCCTTTCACTGTCCAAACTGTATGAAAATCAACCACGATAGATAAATGTAGAAATCCAGGTCAATTTACATGAGTCTCACAAGCAATGTTCTTGCTCAATGTGATAAGATACTTTCGACTTCGTACTTAGCTGCGCAGACCGACCGGCCTACGTCACACTACCGCGAGATCCATCAGGAAGCACTTGCCTAGAAACGATGTCGCAGTATCTTGATGTCATAACCCGATTGCTTTGCGCAGGTGATGCATGGAGTCGAGCACACCCCTGGCCGAGAACACTTTGTTCCGCTTGACAAAGTAGTTCTCCTGAGTTTTGGTGGATTTTTCTTATATCAAATAATTAAATATTATTTTGTTGAATATTTTTAATGTTTAAATGACAGCTATGATTTAAATCAAATAAATAAATCAAACTACAGAGGAGTTTCTCTATCGGCGGAAGGATATCTTTCGCAGAGCAGTGGCGCGCTGGCAACTCCACCGAGCAGCAAGTTTATCGAGTTGGGACTGGAAATAATCAAAAATAAGAAGGTAAAATTCATATTTTCTTAAGCGTGTTTATGTTATCCATGTTATCAAGCACCGGGAACCCTGTTTTGACCGTCATTTTCCTTTGCATTTTGTAAGCCTGCGTGTACCTGCCATTTTAACACCTGAGATAAAATTGAATTGACTTTACCACAGCCTATGACGAGTGACACTAATTTACGATATTTAATGCCATTCTTTTTAATTCCTCAGATGTGTAAAACTCAAAAGGCTGATGTCAGAAATGATGTAACGTTAGGACATAAATTGTAATCTGTTCTGAGACCAGATTTATGCAGCCCGCGCTATCGTTGTCTGCAGCAGCATGTGTAGTGCTAGAATGCTAGTTCCCATTACATTTTAAATACGTTAATGTGTTTTTCAAGAACCTTGTTTCTTTTACTGACAATGTACATCATATAACACGGATTTGTTGTATTTGCTTTGTTTGCGTGATATTTCTGGTTCGTGTAGTGCTAATTATAAATGAAAAGCCTTTGAGGGTTCTCAGCGTAACGTTACCAGAGAGTGATTGACAGCACGAAGTGATAATGTCCCACCACTTATAACGAAGTATTAAAATATGGGTGCATTACTAAAAAGCACAAATCTCAGGACGTGACAAAATTTCTCCAGGATTTAAAACCCACTCGGACCCCAGGGGGGTTAAATGATTGATCTGCACATAGATGCAGCATCTTTGCCTTCATTATGCAGACTACACATAACAGATTGTTCATAAGATTATGTAGTATATACTGTACTTGTCAACTAATAATTCTGTTATTGTGAGGTGATGCATTTTTGAATTGTTTGACATTAAATTGATAGCATGTAGAGTACTCATTTGTGCTGTAAAATTCAATTCAATTCAATTCAATTTTATTTATATAGCGCTTTTCACAATGTGCATTGTTCCAAAGCAGCTTTACAGGAGCAAATAAGAAAAACACAGAAAGGTAAAACACAGCACAGTGCATGGTGTTTATAGACCAAGCAAGATCATTATAATAAATAATATCTAATAAATAAAAGAATAAATAAATGCAGTCTCCCGGTGAGCAAGCCAACACTGCACTGCCCTGCTGTGGCGAGGAACCCAAACTCCAATGATGAATAATGGAGAAAAAAAAAACCTCGGGAGATACCAGGCTCAGCCGGGAGGGCCAGATCTCCTCTGACGTGTCCCCGACCAAAGCCACCGAGCAACGTCCACGAAGAACAGGGAGAGCCCACGAGCCGCGACCCAGGAAGCCCCACCCGCCGAAACCGTGCAGGTCCAACCCGGTCCCATTCCGCGATCAACAACAGACAACAGAGGAACAACCAGGGAAAAGTAGTAATGGCATAATTAACTTTATTCCTCTGTTGTCCGACATCGACCACAAAACAAGACCAACCAGACCAGACCCACACAGTCCCAACAAATGAAACGCCCCGAACCACAACCAACAAGCCCCCCCCCACTCCCTACAACACCCACCCAGCTACCTCTAATCAAAGTCACTGAGTGCAGCCATAACTTCAAACTGCTGTCGTGTGATGTAAGTTTAGCATTAAATACCAAGTATTGTAAATTTAGCATTTATGCTAAACTATGTGATGCTGGACATATCAAATAACTGTATTTGTGTTCCTCTGTTACAGGTGTGGACTGAAACCACTGGAGCAAGAGACAGGGGTGGAAAAAGAGCCCGTAACGCAGTCTGGCACAAAACATCAGACTGTCAGCAGTTTAAGCGTTCAAAATATTTTTTGTTCAGTTGAGTTTAAACTACCCTTTCTAATCTGAAATCTATCAAACTATTTTTATTGAATTTAACATTTAAGACTGTTTTTAAGGTTGAGTTAAATATTCTGTGTTAAGGATCAGAAAATTATAATAAATTTGATTTTGAACATCCATGTGTTTTTCATTTTCAGAATGCACCTATTATGTTTATGATGTACAGGCAAATATAAAGTAGTAGATTATTCATTTTGAAGACTAACATCTAAGAAAGCAACATCCAAATGCTGCAGTTATCATTTAATCAGTAAAAATTGTATTGTATTTGGTAGAGCATAAGAATGGAAAAGGTCAATTACAATTTAGCAATAACAAAAATTGTACTGTTCAGGTAGGAAACCTCAAAAAACATAATCTAGAACCACTCAAGTATACACTATGCAGGGCTCCTCCATTAAACCATTGGTTTAATCCACATGGGCTTTATAAAGTGGGACCAATATGGGGCTTATGCATGTTGCCCACTTGGGTCCCACATGGGCCCCACTCAGATTCTACGTAGGATTCATATGGGCTAATTCACATAGGGCCGACATGGAACCAGTGGACAAACCCACTTGGGGCCCATGCCTCAAGCCCATATGGGGCCTACATTGGCCCCACAAAAAAATGTTGTCTGGGACAGTATGGACATATAGTGTTACCTACAGCTAAGAATATTTGTTGCTTATTGAAGCCGCTCTATGATTTTTCATAATTAAAGGGGTAGTTCACCAAAAAATGAAAATTCTGTCATCATAATTTACATTTATGCATTTGGCAGACGCTTTTAGCCAAAGCGACTTACATTGCATTATACTATACATTTGTTTCTAATTATGTGCAATCCCTGGGATCGAACCCATGGCCTTGGCTTTGTTAGCGCCATGCTCTAACCACTGAGCTACAGGAAAGCTTTTACTTACCATTTTGTCATTTCAAACCTGTATGACTTACTTTTTTTCTGCAGAACAAAAAAGAAAATATCTGGAAGAATGTTGGTAACCGAACAATTATTGACTTGCAATGGTTTTGTGTCCACACAACAGAAGTGAATGGGTGCTGCCGTTGTTTTGCCGTTGTGAGTAAATGATGACAGAATTTAAATTTTTGTGTGAACTATCCCTTTAAAGAGAGTGGTTCTCTTTATAAGCGAGAAAGCATGCATGTTTTTAGAAAACACCTTCCACTGTAATATGCTAAAATATGTAAAAATATTGCATGTACACAATAAAGACGCTTCTTACAGTAAGTGCAATAATATGCAATATAGTACACAAATGAGCAAATGAGGTTTGAAATTTTGTCATCAGTGGGTTGGTGAAATCATGCAAAGCACTGAAAGGATTTCTCATAAAAATAGAAAATTAAGTTCTACGCCACATTAGAAACATCCTATATCTTTTTGTGGAAACAACCACAGTTTGCAAAAATCAGTTTGTACTCATGCCCAGTTTGTGTAGGCACACGCATTGCACTTAGAAGAAGCTTACAGCTGTACAGTGGGGCATAGAGCCCAAAGTGGGTAAGAAAACAGTACCTACATTATAATGAAAAAGCTGACGAGGAACGGTAGGTCCTCTAAAAGTAGCTTATCCCAAATGAATTACATTTAACAGAAATTAGCATCTCTTGAACAATAACAAGTTCCAAGCGCAGAATTTCTAACCTCATATACTTACATAACCCCTCTCCATTCAAATATGATTATGAAAAGGCATGCTTCAAGATTTACATTTCAAACCAACCAGTCTCAGACTAGACCGGATTAACCTGATTAGACAAGGATGCAGAACCAGCATGTGTAGGATTTAATTCGTGAGTGGGAGTTTTTCAAATTAGGAAATGGGCTGAATTAGAGCCGAAGCCGAGCAAAATATTGAACGCTTCGTCCTGTTAACCTGTCTTTTGAAAAGTGCCCATTCATACGTCCTGTAATGATACGCATTCCTTCAGGTCTTCGGCATCTCAGGCGGGATGAGCGTGAACAATTATCGTCTGAGACGTGTAATTATTTCCAGCCGTGATTTGCAAACAAAGCAGAGGTCAGAGCCTTTCCACTGCACTCTGGCACGGCGTTTATTTCTGCTGCTTAGGGGAACTGAGAGGATGAGCACTGAAGATTCTGTATTACCAGAGGTCAGAAGTTAAGATGAGACTATTTGTTGCAGCTGGATGCATGTTGTGCATGTTACTGAACCCGAGAAGCAGGGATGAACTGAGACTAAAAACAGTGGGCAGTCGTGGCCTAATGGTTAGAGAGTCGGTCTCGTGACCAGAAGGTTGCGGGTTCGATTCCCAGAGCCGGAGGGTAGCGACTGAGGTGCCCTTGAGCAAGGCACCTTACACCTACTTGCTCCCCGAGCGCTGCAGTGATAGCTGCCCACTGCTCAGGGTGTACGTGTGTTCACCACTTGCTGTGCATGTGTTCACTACTCTCTGGATGGGTTAAATGCAGAGGTCACATTTCAGGTATGGGTCACCATATCTGACTAATAGGTCACTTTCACTTTTTTTCACTTTTATATTCCTATGTATATACATTTGCCAGTGGCTTTTTTAGAGTGACTACACCGTACACCGTGCATTCAGGCTTTTTACACACAGGGAAATGAAGCTATGAACTTGTCATAGCACTTTGCTCCACTAGTTTAGGTTTTGCCAATTTCTATTTAAAGGGCTAGTTCACCCAAAAATAAAAATTCTGTCCTGAATTACTTACTCTTTAGCTTTTCCAAACCTGTATAAATTCTTTGTTTGGTAGAACACAGAGAAAGATATTTTGACAAATGCTTGTAACTAAACGGTTCTTGACTACCATAGTAGGAAAAATGACAATGGTAATCAAAAGTGCCCCAGAACTGTTTGCTGTCCTACATTCTTCCAAATATCTTTCTCTGTGTTCATCAGAACAAAGACACAGATTTGGAATAACTCGAAGGTGAGTAAATGATGCCAGAGGTTTTATTTTTGGGTGAACTATCCCTTTAAAGATCAGAGTAAGGTGTCCATGTGAGAAATTATATATGTGGGTTCAAATTTCACGCTACACATCAACAAAAACTGACCTTGGTACCACAAATGAACAAAATTTGGTACCAGAGTAAAAACATTTTTGAGGCCATGGTGTATTTTTTTGCTATTGGTGGTGCAAAATTTTAACATACATGTAAAATGATGTAAAATCATCAATGATGATTACATCATGATTACATAAAACATTTTCTGGTACTGGCGGTCCTTGTCTCAAGTGAAATGGAAAACATGCCATTTCAAAAACATACACCCCCCACCCAAATGGTTGCCACGCTTTATACCAACAGCTCAATCAATATGTCCCTCAAGTTTCCACCGAGTGAAAATGCTGCGATCCGGAAAGCGCAGAGGAGGAAACTACACGGCCGGACCTGTGTCATCTGAATCAATGAATTAAATAATGTACACGTTCCTCCTTTGATCTTTCCCCTTTCAATAAAGCTGGAGGGGCAAAACTCACTGGCGTCCCAGATGTTCATGCAACGTGCTAAAATATCAATTTGTCTTCTACTAGAACGGGACACAAATACCTCTTTGTTTCTGTAGATTAAACAACACGGGGAAAAGAAACCATAGGCCATTACTCAAAAGACTGCAGGCACCTTCTATTAATGAGTGCCATCTATCAAATCTGAGTATTTACCCCGGCAACCACCTTGCATGGAGTGTGAAATGGATTTGAGAACGGGCACAAGAAAACGCATGTACCGTCAACCAAGCAGAAGGGATTTTGAACCCTTTATTATCGGACCAAATAAGTTTAAAGTGAGAAAGAAGAAAGGAAAACAGCCACTTATAAAGCGGAAAGTGTTTAGAAATTCTGATTTATAACTTATTCTTTGGTGTTTTGGTTTTATGTGGGGGTTGAACTTTTATCCACAGCATTACGAATGGCGAAATGCTTCCAAATGAACACTCTATGGAGGGATTAATGCCCTTGTCGTGTGCTTCTCGCCTGCGATTACTCTCAATTGTGACCAAGCCTTTACAATAAAAAAAATCCTCAGAGTTTCGAATGCAAATCTTTCTGAGGCAAAATGAGGCCTGTGAACAAAATATAGTGAGAAGAATGTTAATATTACTATCAGTGCAGAAACTGGGTAATACAATACCTGCTGGCTCTAGTGTCTTCTTAAGATGGGAAGAGAATTTCCCACTGGGCTTAAGTAGAACAGCAATGTAAGTAACTAGAATTGGGTTTAATTCTCTCAATGCCCTTCAAAAAACACATTTGTTAAAGCAAATTATCACTGTTACAGCCTCCAACCCCCTGAAAAAAAGACTGAAATAGTTTTTAGGCCAGAGCGGTTTAGAAGACGCATATGAGACACATGCATTTAGCTCCTATTTTTTCTTTTAATTATGTGAGTAAATCTAGTTAGCGGTGTTGTTTGGCAGTGGCTTTCCCACGAGAGTGATGTTTTGCATTTAACAGCTCCTCAGTCGGTGGAGCTTGAGCCTTTTCCATCAAGGCTTGTATGATAGGACATGGTATGGTCTCCAAGCATTACCAGTCATCTTATTTCATTCCAGCTAATAAAGAACCAGAGGTAGCATATCGGTTCCCACATTACAAACTCATCCATTTACACTCCAGCTTTCATCAATACCTCAAGGAGCTGGAATATGACTTCACATGATAGCGAATAAATACGGGTAAACAGTGGTACAGTCTCTCTAACTGCACTATAGTGGGAGATATATTCTCCAGTGTCGTACCTCTCCGGTTCCGATGCCACACTCCTGGGCTGCTCTCTTCTCCAGAGCCCACACATAGAACATGGGCTGCTTTTGCCCCCAGCACACATTGAGGTCTTTTTAATTGGTCTATGCTTGGGCTGCCATCTGCCGAGCCTCAACGGGCACTTTGGGACCGTCCAGGCCTGACCTCACTTCCCACTTTAACAAATGGATAGCCTCAGCAGGCTGCTGGGACTCGGGAGAGGTGTTTATTGCGGCCATTTGCCTCCGGTTTCTTAGTTTAGCCATTTATTTTCCTGGACCTCTGGAGTATGTCAGGGTTAGGGCAGCCATCACAGTGCTGGCATAAATCAGACATGTTCCTGATAACAATGACATTGAAGTGTTATATGGCCCTATTTGTCATCCTTAAGGATTTTAATAGAGTAAATCAAACCCATTAAGGCTTAACCTCTGAGTGGGGCACAGGTGCCAGGAGAAAGGCCCTCCTCTGAGCTTTGAGATACAATTCATATACTCCACATGAGCTTATTGCATCTTAATTAATCATATGATGATTAAATGATAACCTTTTTGTAGCATGTAGAGAGTAGTAAACTAGGTTTTGCAGCAGCTGACAATCAGAATGTTTGTAATCATATCTTCAAAAATAAAGATCACCTTCGAAATTACATTTTCCAACTCACCTTAAAGGTCAAGTGTACGGAATTTAGCAGCATCTAACGGTGAAGTTGCGAATTGCAACCAATGGCTCACTCCACTGCTCACCCCTCCCTTTCGAAGCACTAAGGTGGCTGACACGGGACAAAAATATCATCATGTTTTCGCTTCT
Source organism: Triplophysa rosa (assembly GCF_024868665.1). Classification (NCBI taxonomy): domain Eukaryota; kingdom Metazoa; phylum Chordata; class Actinopteri; order Cypriniformes; family Nemacheilidae; genus Triplophysa; species Triplophysa rosa. The sequence continues at coordinate 21,386,086 of NC_079893.1, read as the reverse complement.
TTGCCGAAGGAGATAACATTTTTACGAAACGCGTTCTGTAGAGTAGTTTGTCCATTTACGGCAGAGGGGTCTCCAACCCTGCTCCTGGTGAGCTACCGTCCTGAAGATTTCAGCTCCAACCCCAATCAAACACACCACACCATCTAACCAAGGTGTTCAGGGTTGCTTGATAATTACAGACTGGTGTGTTGAAACAGGGTTGGAGGTGCAGTTTGCAGGACTGTAGCTCACCAGGAGCAGGGTTGGAGATGCCTGGTTTAGGGCTACTGTACACAGTAAAATCGCCAGTGTTAAAAAACGACAAATGAACACTCACAGTGTATATATAATCCACACTTTGAGAGTGTGGATTATATATACACTGTGAGTGTTAATTTGTCGTTTTTTGACACTGGCGATTTTGCTGTGTAGAGACAACATGGTGAATTCCATGTAAGGGGACCCGCAGTGTATGTAGATATAAATAGCTCATTCTAAGGTAATAAAAACATTACGCTTATTATTTAAGGTCTTCTCAAGACATAGTTACAGTATTTATATTATACTGAATTTCTGTCCATAGATCCTCCAACAAAATTACAAATTGGACCTTTAAAACCCGCAGAATTCATTATAGAATGCATTTAACCCAACAAGTAAACGTCTCCCCTTTCTACAAATCAGCTGTATGAGTACGAATCATGGTTTCATCCTGTAAATTCTTCATCTCTTAACACTTGGCCGTGACAGAACAAGACCCATCTTAGCGACAACAGCTGTACATGAACATGTGTTGCTGTCATCAGCTAGTGTCAAAGGCAGAGTGTGAATTAAGGTACAAAACCGAAGGTGAGAGCGGGTCTTATTGACAGAGGAACAATCCATATCATCTGGCTCCAATCCCTTGGTCCAGAGCTGAATGTGTTAAACTTCAATTGGTGGAACTCAAAATAAATAAATAAATGCACTTCACCGTGAAGTTCTTAAAAAAGTTCAATTCTATCTATGACCACTTCAGCTCGTTAATTTGTGCATAGACAACAAAAGTTTTGGTCCCCCACAGATTTTCCCACTAGGCTTGTCACACCTCTAATGTGGGACATCGACATCAGAGATCAAGGTGTGTGTGTGAACAGAAATAAGATTAGTTCAGAATAAGGCATGTTCCAGAGAAAGTGGCTGGATGAAGTGCAGAGCAGTGCCTTTCTACAAGCACGGACCAATTAAACCTGTAAGGGTGCAGGACTACTTAATGAACCAGCATGTGAAACTGTGTGAGGAAGGACACGACAGAGAAACCAGATGATCACAGCACTAGAAACCTTGGTGCCCGAACGATTTATTGCTCTGAGGTTACACTTTTATACAGTAGCTCAGGACAATTGATGTTATATTCCCTAAAGTGTCCTTAATCTCAAAAGTTTCCCTTAAAATTTCTTTAAAAAATAGACAAATTTGTGAACATGTTGTAAAAAGTTTAGTCTTACTGCGATGATAAATATGTGAGTGTATATTTGGTGACAAATCTAAGCGTTTTTTTACATTGCTAAGATTTTATGAGGGAGTTAGGCAATAACTTAACAATACAATCTTACAATATTCTTTTCTACAAGTTGCTATACAACATAATGACAACCTTATTGATCATAGACATGGTTTGCTATAAAAACTTATCCTTCAGACCTAGCCTTAAAGACTACCATTGGGCAGAAATAAATTCATTTTTTGTATTTAAGAGGGGGTCTTACACTAAATGCCAGGCTTTAAGTAATTCAATGGACTAACCCCCAGGGTTACTGTGTTTTCTTATGAAGGGCTTCCATGGTCTCTCATGTGCATAAAGCTTTTCTTGCCAACATGTCATGTAATACCATTGCCCCAGAGCTGTGCGGCAAAATCTGCGAACCGCTGCTGTCTTCATGGATGGCTGGGTGCTGCTGTAATCACTCGGCATATATTGTAAGATATGCAATGCTAACAGACTCACAGACACAGCGATAAGGCAGCCCTCTTTAATACAGGGAGATGGAGCATATGCCATTGCAAGACACAGGGTACATCCAGACAGCAGGGAATGTCAAAAATAAGTGAACGGGAGTGTTACACATAAGTAACACTCCCGTTGTGGATTATGTGACAGAACCTGTGAGAGGAGAAGTGGCTAAATCTTCAAGGTCATGGTAATTTAAAGGGATAGTTCACCTAAAAAAATGGAAATACATTCATTTACTCACCATTTACTCATTTGTCATTTCAAACCTGTATGATTTTTTAAAATCTTTTGCAGCACACGAAAAATATACATTTAGGAAAATGCTGGTTAAACGAACAAGAGTGGTACCAATTCACTTCTATTGTTTTGACACCAAACCAGTCATGGGTACTGCCATTGTTACCAACATTCTTCAAAAATCTTCTTTTGTGTTTTACCGAAGAAAGTAAGCAATACAGGTTTGAAATGAAAAGAGGTATGGATGTAACAATATCAAAATCTCACTGCATGATATTACCCCGGCATAAAGACCCCGGTACGGTATTTATTGCAATATTTCAAATGACAAATGATGACTTGAAAAAGTGCCATAAGCATCCTCTTTTCTTTATCCTCTAATCATAACTGTTGCTTAGAGGTATGAGTTATAGTATGAGATGGGTCAAATGACCTAAAAATCCCTTTTATAAAATAAAATAATTGCACCAGATGGACCTTGCCAAATGTAACATCTATTATTTTTTCTAACATTCTCTATGTTATGTTTTTAACAATTTGAGCCAAATTTTTACAGGTTTTGGCACAATTGGCAAATGAAATCGTGCATGAACAAATCCTGATGGTCCATGTAACACAGCATAATGCAAAATCCAGATCGCCTCCTCGGTTGTCAGTTCTTATTAAATAAGGATAAATTCTGATCATCTCTTAAATATTAAATATCAGCAAGCAAAACCAAATAAACCACCTTAAACTGTATACCAAAACCAGAATCGCATATTAAAGTGATAGTTTGGTAACACTTTACAATAAGGTACCCTTTATGAAGCATTTATAAATGTGTTCTTTAATGATTAATAAGTCATTTACAAATGCATTATAAAGCAGTTATAACTGCATGAACAAAAAGGGGGATTCTAACAAAATACCTGCCAAATAGTGAGCAGGTATAAGAAAAACAACATAACACCCTACAGTGTCCAGTCTGACAGCCTATATTGCAAACAACATCAAGATAATAATGAATCTGCTTTCGAGTCAAATAAATAATGAATAAATACATTTATTAAGCATTTATAACATGTGAGTTAAAAATGGCTCACTATTTGGCAGGTATTTCGTTAGAATCCCGCTTTTTGTTCATGCAGTTATAACTGCTTCATAATGCATTTGTAAATGACTTATTAATCATTAATGAACACATTTATAAATGATTTATATAGGGTACCTTAATGTAAAGTGTTACTGATAGTTTACCCAAGAATTCATTCTGTAATATCATCATTTATTTTTTTAAAAGTTGGTAATCGAACAGTGCTGGCACCCATTCATTTCTATTGTATGGACACAAAACCAATGCAAGTGAATGGGGGCCAGTTAACAATATTAAAAATATCTTCCTTTGTATTCTTTTGTGGTGAGTAAATGATGAGAATTTTTATTTTTGAGTGAACTATCCCATTAAATAAAACATTCTTTCAAAAATAAGAAAACTCTTACTCTGCCAACAGGAAGAGAGCACAAAACAAAAAATCATTGTTTAATGTTTTTTATATGCTAATGTTGGGGGCTGGCCATTCATTACACAAGATCAAAGTCTATTGTACTTGATTTAGAATTCTAAAGAGACTTGTTGCAAATTATTGATGTGTCAAAATATGTGTGGAAAAAAAGTGATACAAAAATGAAACTTCCCACAAACATATTTTCACTGGAAACACTAGACTAGAAATTTCTTCATCTAATTAGAGGAAAAACAACAGTGGAGAGCAGAAGGGTGCAGAGAAGCTTTCTTCTCCAGTTAATTTAATTGCTCTGTCTAGTTAGAGACGATGAATCTTATTATCATTCTGGAGTGAATAAAAAACAGACAGAAAAAAAACACACGCCTGCATGCACACACTTTGGCCTAATTTTAGCATCCCAAATGGTTGGTTGTTCTTTCTGAATATCATAATACGGTACTATGGTAACAACAAGTTTCTTCTGCATATTTGTGGAAAGTGAACAAAGTTCTTCAGAAAGGAGTGAGAATGCTTTTGAGTCGTCGAATGTGTGAGGGAGGAAAGCTCATACAGATCAGGTGTTTCCGCAGAGAAAACTCAGGGAACAGATTACAGACAAAAGCGGCTTTTCTGCCATTTATTAAGAGGTCATTGTGAGCTTGGGTAAAACAGAATGTATTGTATGAGAAATGGTTCTAACTTGAGAGGTCTGACTCACAATTGATATCATTACTTGCCTTTGTTTGCTTGATGAAAATTACAGAGACTGGTATGTCATGCTACTACCAAACTGAACGTGAAAGGAAAGATCTCCAAGCATGGAGTTGGGGGTGATTGAGAGCTGGGTGTGTTTCTGTCATTTCACACCATGTTTACCATAATAGTTATTGCGCACCAAATGCGTCAGAATTAAATGGTTAATTTACTGTCCGCGACAGTGATTTTCCATAAGCGGGGAGAGCTGAAATTGAATAGAAATGAGAGTGCCGAAAAGATGGAAAGAGTCAGGAATTTTTGTTTTGTGGAGATAAATGGGATGGTCTCAGACTCTGAGCATTTGAGTTGTAATTACAAGTAGTCACTGGTTCAATAATGTCGGACAGTCACTGGAGTCCGATTTCAAAATCCTCTCTCCCATAGAACTCGACCACATAAAATTACGACGCCAAAGAGCTTAAATGGGTTTTGAATTATGAACAAAGGTAATTGCCTGTAGATGTCAGGTGTGTGGGGGAAGAACCCAATCACAGGCAGCAGTTAAAGGGTTAACATAAAATATTTATTAAATAATAAAACAAAAAACCCACGAGGGGGGAACAAACACTATAACAAAAAACTTCCCAAAAGGATAAACAAAGACTTCCCACTAGGGGGCAAAACAAGAACTAAAGCAAAAATAAACAAAACTCACAATGAGGATGCGGGCAGGTGACAGGGATCAAACACTAAGGGGAAGCTAACGAGGGAACGAGAGGGCGGGGCTACGAGATGAGGCACCGGAGAGAGAGTATGGAATGCCAAAAGGGTCAAAAAGTCTCTCTCCACATTAAACAAGGGATCCTGCCGTGATTCTGCCACAAGATGAGGCAGAATCATGACAGTAGAATCTCGGAAACCACATAAGCTCTCCAGTGAATGTTAATGCCGGTGGTCTCCTCTTATTTTGTCTTCTCTTTGATTTATGTGTACATGTTTGTGTTTAAAGCCTCCGTCACTAAACCAGCCAATTTTTTGGTAGCCTTGACCTCATTTTACAGTATAATTTTCAGATGATATTTTCATGTAAAGCCTGGGAATATAAAACATATAAAACTTTCAGCATCCGTAGCGGCTAATGTGAACTGTCACAGGGACTGTCTGGTATTAAATATGACAGGGCCCTCTGTAGTGCTGCCACCCAACCCGGCTAAATGCCATCTGCCATCACGCTGCATTAGTGATGCCACATTACACCAGGTATGACATGAATATTTTACTACTCCAGGTGGGCATATTTGCTGCTTTTGCAGTTCACTGCTTCAATGAACTATTAATAGGCAGACAAGACCATGGAGACGCTATGCCTTTGATAAGCGCAAATATTTGTCTACCTAAAATGTAGTTTAACAGCCTAACTGAAGGGTGAAATGCAAAAGGTTTTTCACCTTATGAATTGAAAATTCAAAATGCAAGATGGCATTTGAGTAATAAAGTGTCTTAGTCGAAAAACGAAACATCAAGCAAATCATTTGGTTTCCCTGGGAACAGACATAGTTAAGCATCTGCCAAATGCGCAAATGTAAATGAGAAACCTGACATGAAGAAGAGTTCAACCCATAAGCTTCCTGTTGTGTGATTAAGCAAAAGCAAAGAGCCGTTTCCCCGTCACCTCTGTCGCGCTGACCAATCAGAGGCCAGTAAAGAGCAGCGTTTTATTAGCCTGCATCTGCTGTGCAGCTGCTCTCTTCCCATCAGGAGATTCTCTTTTTGGCAGGTGTCACCGACCGCCAGATGCTTCAGACACCTCCCAGAGACCTGTCGCATCATTAAGCCATCAGCACATCACTGTGGATGGAGAGAAAACAGGCCACGCCAGCGACTAATCCAGCCGCAAACCTGTCCAGATGAATAATACATCGGCCTGCCAGACAAATGTTAAGCTAAGCAGGAGTGGACCACAGAGATTGACTTCTCCACATCAGGTTTAGTAAGCAGAAAACACTTTTCCTTTGTGCTGAGCTTCACCATGTTTGAGTAGTAAGCAAGATTCTCATGGGCGACTCTTCCTGTCTGTCTGAGGTCTGCAGAGTAGATTTGAACCCACTCGGCATTAATAGGCAGTTGGTCCTCCATATACTGCTGCAAAGATTCCCAACCGTGAGTTGAAACAACCCAGCATTTTTACAGTGTTGGAAGGCATTGAAGTGGATGTTGGAACATGGTTGCAGATATCTTACTCAGACACAAAAGCATCAGTGAGGATCAACAATCAGATGGGGCCTGGATCACAGCCGGCATTCCAATACATCCAAAAATAGTGTGTGCACAAACGTGTGTCATTCTGGAAAAGTACAACCTATTATGTATGCTTGATTTTATGTACCAGCTAATGACGGGCGTCTCTAAACAGCCAAACCCAAGAATAAGAGGAAGGCGTTCACATGCCTTTTGTTATACAGCATAAAAAAATAGTGGCATTTTTATACCCATTAAACAGTAGAGGATTTACTGAGCTTAGTTCACGACTCGAATTTAATCAACAAAGTCACACTTGAGTGATAGCAGCAGTAACCTTCACTTTTATCATGACCATCGTTTGCCGAATGAATTAATTGAATATACAATTAACCGTATTTGCGAGCGTGCCGCAATTCCTTAACAACGACAGCACAGTCCAGTCCATGAAAAAAGGTTCAGACATGCGACCCGCCGTGTCACGCGCAGAGCGGCTCACGTTAGGCATGACTTCGCTTTGTGAAAAAAGAACCGCAATCTTTTGAATGAAAATGATCAAGGAATCAAACGGGTGGAAAAGAGAATGAAGAACTCACCAAATCAAATACGCGGAGAGGTGCGTTATTCAAAAGTATTATAGGATAAAATCACGGCGTGTTCCTATTTATAGAAACCAGCCTCTTGAAATTTCAATGGATGACATCTCATTCATAAGAATCTCATTCAATTAGAAAGCGGTTATTTTAAATACCATTTGATCTCTCCGAGTCTGTGTTCCTACTTATCATCTGAATAATGCGAATCAAATGCACATTCAGTAGTTGAAAAACTGGAGGGCCCCTTCCTGAACCTCATGCTTAAACAAAAGCCTTTTAAACTTAATGACGTGGAATCGTCTGCAAAAAGAAGATACTTGCTGGCCCATGAAAGAAATGTCACATTTGCACATACTGGCCATTAGAATTACCAATAGCTGTGTTCCGGCGTGGTGGCAGAGTGCACAAACTGGCCATGTATCCTTGTGCAATGATTTGTCATGTCAGACGGTAACAAATGGGCCCATCTTGGCAGAACGGCGCGTTCATCAGTCTCTGCGCTGCGGCACGAGACGCTTTGGCCCAGAGACTGTCTGCTTCAAACCACCTCGCACCATTGCACAGATATCCTGGTCTCGCAGGCCGTTGTGATGTTCACATTTCAGCACACTATATGCGGTCACTTGATGCTCACTGGCAGATGGCATTCGATTCAAGTTTTTGATTCTTGTGTCGGATTCAACTAATGGAATTGCCAGTGTAGTGATATACTGTTTTGTCTAGCTTGTCTACCTCTGTTCTACTCTGTTACATTTGGTTGCACAGTTCTGACATCAGAGGAGCCTTGCTGGCTTGTGTTGGTCTGTTAGTTTCCTTGTTTTGATCTCCAAATGGTGGAACAAAGTGCTTTTCAGTGTCACAGCTAAAGTACTTCTGGGCTACACTGAGATTAGTTTAGGCAAAGTAGATGCCTACTGAATGCTTATTCTTATTGACTATCTTGATAGTAGGGTCTAAGACTACTAGTAAACCTGTTTTAAAAAAATCTTTCTGTTACAAATGGTATTATCAGCCTAACAATTTGACTGAAATGGTGATTTTAGAAATATGCATGGGTTCTAAGGGGTTTCTAGGGAATTGCAAAAACCTTACAATTCATGTTATCCTAACAAGATTTAAGAATTTTACTGCAAAGTAAACAACGCATTATTATGATTTCTGTTATTTCTGGGTTTAAAGTCCCAGTGAAATAAAAAAACAACAAAGCCCATTTTTTCATGAAATATTGCAGCGTTTATTGTAAATAGTTTATCAATGTGCCATTCTCTTAAAAAAAACGCAAGCCACGGCCACTATTTTTATTATTCGAAATTCACTCGGAAATGCATTAAAATACGGAAGTAAAAATGATAGCAACTTACAGAGATTTAAATCTCCTTTAAATATTCACATGATCTTGGGTGTTTGCAACGGTGGCGTTGTGGCGCATTTATGGCAACTGCCCGCCGCCGACCACAGCTACATTCGCCTCAAGGTAGTCCAGTTTTCTCAATTTGGGAGTTTCTTTCAGGGCCCTCCAAGCGCGAGGCAGTTTATTTCCCAGATCGACTTCAGTTGGCTACGCCAAGTAAAAACAGGAGCCAAAAACTGCCCTCCACCTTCTCGTGGTCTACAGAGCAGCCTGCAAGTTCAGTCATTACATCTGCACAACATCCATCAAAGCTGCTTTCACGCCCCCCTCCCCACTACATAGATGTTATGCTGTTTCTCAAGGACAATAATGGCCTTGTATTGAGCAGCAACACAATTGGCTTTAATGGAGAATAATTTCCACCCATCCCTCAGCTTAGCAAGGCGACGCGGCAAATGACAGGAGAAATTCGCACCTTTTGGTGCTGGATGTTCTTTTGAAACCCCGTTTTAAAGACGAGGGTAAATCGATAGCTGGCAGTGATATGATAATTGCAACGGTTTCTCTCCAGTTGACGGCTTTTGCAGGTAACCCTTCTTAATTCTGCAAAGGAGAAACAATGAATCTTGTTAGGGGGGTCTCGCTTGAGCTAGTCTGATAAAAGTCATCATGCTGGGACGGCCGTGGGTCAGTTATCGGCCTGCTGGATCGCCACGAATGGAGATGTGTTCCTCTTATCACTTCAGGGCTGGTCATTAGAAACGTAAGAAGCAATTTGAGTTATAATAGAAGCTTGGTAACACCGCGACTTCCAACTTCTAACCGGAGACGCTTCATAAAACTTTCATTAAGCGCGACTGAAGCCTTTTATTCACACGGCTTTCAGAAACATGCGTGGTGACGCAATTAATTAATCCTGAAAGGGGTAACACAATAGAACGTTGTTACAGGGGGCCGTAGGTTGACTGGAGGTCATGAGGGTGAGAAAATTATCAGCAATCTCCAACAATGGACCTCGTAATAACAGGAAAATGGCACTGGTTGCTGAATTAGATTTCAATCAAGCACACAGAATGGTGGATGCCAGAGGTAGAGCTTTGGTAATGAAGCAAATAATAAAGGCAATGTTCCGGTAATGATTGATTAATGGCTGCCCCTTTTAAAGAGAGTAGCTGCTGATTTCAATAATAGGACTACTGATGCATGCTCCTGAATATTTCACAACCTCCCACAGACAAGGAAATGGACTACCTGAGAAGACTGATTGAACAGCATGGGGCGTAGATGTATCTCATTATAAAAGCAGTGCATGTCAAGGTGCCAGGCTGACTTTGGTGCCAGGCTGCGGACAATGTGGAGAAAAATGTAGCGCTACCCAAAAAGCGGCACTCCCTGTGCCCTGAGCGGTCATGAATAACGAAACAAATAATTAATTTAAGCAAATATATTGGTATCATTACACATTAGTTCACCCAGAGGTCAAAATTCTGTCGTCATTTATTCAGCCTCACATTGTTAAAAACGTTTATATGACTCTTTCTTCTGTGAAACACAAAAGAAGATATGTTGAGAAATGTCTCAGTGGTTTTGTGTGCATACAATAGAAGTCAATGGGGGCTAATGTAAAAATAAAATAAACAAAATATAACAATTTTACAGCAATATTAATCATGGGTAATTTTTAAGGTGCACTCAATGATTGTTCTCAATGACTGAAAAATGTAATTAAAATCATGCAAACTCACTTGAGAAAGAAACTCCAGTCAAATCAGCAGCCTAATAAAAACTGATTTAGTTTGCATGAAGTTGGTGACCACGATGTTGTGTAACAGTTCACCCAAAAATGACAATTCTGTCTTCATTTACTCACCCTCAGATTGTTCCAAACCTGTTTAAATTTCTTTATTCTGCTAAACACAAAGGAAGACATTTGGAAGAATGTCAGTATCAAAACAGAGCTCATCCGCCATGTACTGCCACAATAGGGAAAATAAATACTATGGGAGTCAATGGGGGATGAGATCTGTTTGGTTACTGACATTCTTCCAAATATCTTCCTTTGTGTTTAGCAGACCAAAGAAATGTATACAGAGTTGGAACAATCTGAGGATGAGTAAATGAGGACAGAATTTTCATTTGTGGGTGAACTATCCCTTTAACCACCCGCCTCAATGAAACTGTATGAGCAGGTCATGAAAAGGAGAAGAGAACTGAACCAATCAATTGTCTAATGTGTCCGAAGGGAGTGATGGCTCAACTCATTTCACTTCCATCAATCAGCAGGGCATCTCTCAGGAACATATAACCCTGCCATCTCATCTCTTACAGAGCACATGTGTGATAAGGTCACCTAACTCAATTTTTCTACAGACACCTCACTTTTTAAAAGGTAAATAACCAGCATGTAACAGGTAATAGCTCTGATTGAGAAACACGTATGTTTTTAGAGAGATACAAATAATGTAAACTAGATTAAGTGTGTTTGTTAACAGTAAGCAGGCTTTTATAGCTTTAACATCTACAAATTCATTAGCAGTGGCACATAGCAACAAACATAACATAAAACAGAATAAAAGTCTAAACTATTTTCAGGGTCAGATTAAGCAGGACTAGCTTCTTTAAGTAATAGCTGCAAATTGAGCATTTAACTACATGGATATCAAGGTCATTCCATAGAGGTCGTATCACAGCTAGGAAGTTGACAGAGCCATCACTGGTGCAGTGCCAGAGACACAAGATGACCTTTAGTGCTGAAGTGTCCAAATGGAAGGGACATAACCATTCTCTCAACAGAGACCAGTTCACAAAGTACAAAACATACTTTTATGTAGCGGAGACATTTAGTTCCTATCCTTGAGTATAGCTCACTGCAGTACAAAGTGAATTCAAGTGCGCTATTAGTACGCTTAAACTAAAAAATACAAAACCAAACTTTCAATCTACTTTTTATGTATTTCTCAGAAATATACTTTATGTACTTCTCAGCAATATAATATGTGACTAACACTGACAGAAAAGTCTAAGCATATTTGGACAATACTTGTACCCAATCTTTTGATCGAGATATACTTCACATATACTAAATGTACAGTTAAAGGTGTATATAAATGATACAAATTAATATTAATAGACACTTAACTGTAAAAATCATATACTAATAATAAACTAAAAATGTTCCCTTAAACAAAACTGTCAAGTATACGTTTTATAAACTATATAAACAGAAAAAATGATGGGACCATTCCAAATTTTCATTTAATCAGTATTTCTAGATGTATTGTGCCCTTTCCAGTCCAGTGTAAAACCTCGGGAATGACAAAGTCATCCTACAGCAATGTGAAAGACTGACAGCATGACAAGACACATGAAAACTGTGATAAAAATCCAGGTTACTACATAAAAAATAAATTTTGGAATTTTTCCTAAATACAGTACATGTACAAATATCACAGTTGTATTGCTTAAAAGTGAATATGAACTTGTTTTCATTTCGCAGTATTTAAGGTCTGAAACAGGTCTGAGACATGAAACACAAATGATCATTTTACCTAAACAGAGTAAATTCAGGAAAAACTGAAAAATGTTTTAAAATGGTCTTTTTTTCCACAGCTATAAATAGTAGTATGCTCTATTTTCTATATTGTTATACTATATTTTTTCTGTGTATTTTCTAAACTAAAAATTGTGATAAATGTAGTGAACTAGTAAAAATGTGTTAAATAGGATAACACAACGAGTGTGTTAAAAATTAACACATCCATTTTAAGAGTGTTGCAGTACAAACGTGAAGCTTCAAACACAAGGTTTTGTTATGCTAACGTCTGCTGTACATCTGCCCCTGACTGTGGTTATTAGCTTTATCAACACTTCCGCTCCTTTTAAAATATTCAAAGCTTTGTCTCCATGACAATCTCTCCCTGTCCGTGCTTGGCACAGGATTGATGGATGCAGCTTTCCATCTGATATCTGCCAGAGTCGGCAAGCTTGATGAGGGGCACAAACTTTGATGGGAAGGTCAAGCACTTATGACTATCGACAGTCTCCATGAGGTGGCCAACGAGAGGATTGATTCTTGCTTTAAACTTTCACGCTGTGGGGGAGTGGCAGTGACAGAGAGTACATCACTGTCTCTTTTGCCCGTTCCAATCAATAGCATCTATGGCCACTTCAGAGAGATTCTGCCATTTCCCCCTATGCAGAGCATGGGTAGCAAATGTCCAAGGGCAACCGAGTAGGTCTTATCTCTTCTTTGCGCAGTGCTCTGGCCCATCTTCACACATCAAAGTGTGGACCACCAACACCCAGAGGACAGGCCTTATCAGCCACTTAGAAGACTAAAGGCTGTAGTGGTTGTTCTATGTTGCAAATGGGAAGCAAAGACCTGTGATAATGTGTGAAAGGCATATTGGTTGATCCGGAGATTCGTGTCTTTAAATTAAAGATGCTGGGGAAAATATCGGTTTTATTGTGAGATACGCACAAACAATGATTTCATGGCGCCGGCAATTAGAGGCGGATGCGCAAGAAGCGCTCATTTAAAAAGCACCCCGGGATGAAAGAAGTCAGCATAATCTTTAAAAGCAAGGGAACATATTTATTCCACGGGTCAATCTCATTAGGGGTAAACTTTGCACTTTTTAGTCCGGGCAATTAGTCTAGCCAAATAATGTGATGGAATTGCTTTGATTTGGCTTAAGAACATTGATCCCTGAGGCTGATCCTGAGCCCAACCAGCTTAGGGTACATTAGTTGTCGTGTGCCCGTGAAGCGAAAGCTATTAGACAATGGATTTTCTCTTCACCTTGATTTATTTATTGCTTAGATAATCCCTGTATTTTGAGGTGATATACCCCCAGCACATTCACTCGTCGTAATGGCTTTTAGCTAATAGCAAACGCATGCAATTAAAGAGTGACTTAAGTAGAGAAACAAATCACCTTTACTTTACTCTCTTCTTTTCCAAGGCGAAGAATTTGAGGAGCCAACGCGCAACGAAATTATCTGCGAAATAAATGCATTTTGTACTTTTCTCGGGTGCAAACTATGCTGGGTGTTCTCACCAAAGCACTGACAGATCGCTCTCTCTCTCTCTTTAAGTAACATCCCGGGCTGCGGCGTGAAGTGGTAGACTGTGTGCAGGTGTCTGCTCTTACAAAGAGGTAAGGTGATTGTAATAATTACGCTGTCTTTGCCGAAGACTCTGAGAGGCCTGGCTAGCAAAGTGGCCAACGTCCCGTCGTCTGCTTCTTGAATCGAATGTCAGGCTGCAGCCTGAACAGCTTGTTACTCGCAACGATTTTATCATTCGGCCCTTTACATCAATTTGTGGAGGAGCTCAAGGACGTCCTCTCAGAAGGGAACGCATTTGGCTTGCAGGAGTCGTTCGTAGTCATTCGCAAAACACAGAGCATAATTATTCACTGTCAAGGTGTGCTGGCTAAACTGCGAGTCTGTATTTGTCTGTGCGTACATGTTTGTGTGCGTGTATAAATATTCCAAAGTGTGTCCAGAGAATCCTTTATGCCATACTAATTGTGTCAGGGCACATGAAAGTGCACATGGATGCTGGCCAATAATTACCACAAATTCAACTCCCTGCAGGTAAAAACGCAAAACAGAGCCTGCCGGAGTTCCGACTGCTCAAGTTCACAAATGTGTTTTGCCACATGCCCCGTAAGTGCACTACGTATCGATAACGCATACGGCTGATGCATGCATTTAGCATTCTGAAACGAACATGGTCTGATTTTCCAAATGCACGCATGTAGCCGTGCAATTAGTTTTTAGAGGGAATGAATGTTGACTTGCCCATGTTGTATCTGCCTCTCGAAAGCATCTTTTAAGCTAGCAATTTAATATTGGTTCATTAGAAAGCCCCGTGAAGTGAAAGCTTTAATTACATGTTCTAATTGAAAACTATCTATTAGCGGGGAATAAAAATGGCTTTTTAATCATCACTTAGTTGACTTCATAGCTTAACTAAACACATGAGCAAAAAGAAGCGGTTTGAAAGCTTAACAAGTCTTCGGGGCCATTCGAAACGCACAGTGATGAAGCACCTTCACTGCTTCCAATGCTACAGCGAGGTTCTGCGACAAGGATTTTTCTCAATTAATCAAAAGCATGCCGTGAATTTAATTTGTAGCCGCAATTAATGAGAGGCTGGCCAGGCTCTTCTGCACACAGTGAAATGTGGTAGAAATGCTCATGTCTAATAAGGGCCAAGCTGGCGGCGAGAGACAACAGCATCCACTTTAAAAATACTTCACATGAGTCGAAGAAACAACAACATGTTCTGCATCGTCATGGAAATTAATCACAACGTGAGGAGCACCTTTGGGGTCTTTTTATAAGTGTGCATGCCTAGTTATGTTTAAACTGACTGCATGGATATCATGGGTGTTATTAAACAGAAGGCAGGAAGAAGAGGGAATCGATCACTTCATCCTTTTTACATCCACTTCATACGGTGATGGTGATTATGAGTGGCAGTTGGGTGGCATTCTGTCAGTCAATCTGGACTGTCCTTCGCTCTATGCTAATTGGATTCATCTCATTTTCTAGCTATTGTGATTGACATGCAGGATGGTTTCAAATTTGTCTGTTTAGACAAAAAGGATGCAACAGACATCATCTGTGTTTGTGTGTGCAGAGATGGTTCAATTACAGGGATTGATGAAGCTATTTTTTCTTTGAAAAATAAAGTCGGTCATTATTGGCCAAGCTTTAGTCCAAGTCAAATGTAAGAACCAAAATGTACCTGAAAGCAGTGTTGGGGGTAACGCATTACAAGTAACGTGCGTTACGTAATCAGAGTACTTTTTATGTAACGAGTAATGTAAAGCAGTTACTTTATAAATTTACATATCAATACTCGAGTTATTTTGTTTTTCAAGTAACTCGAGTTACTTTTCAGTCTAATCATTGATTTATATGAACATTTTTTAAACTGCAGAAGTGAAATTCTGAATGAAAAGTAGTGTATACATGATCGCTCATGCTTGCGCAGAAAAAGTTGCTAGTCAGACATAGGCAGTGTTGCCATGTCTGCAGTGCTGCAGTGTTCAGGCTTCGTTTTTGATACGCAAATCTGGCAACCCTTGACACAGCGATGGGAGGCCAGAGCTCAGATGCGGAGATATAGTGTGGCCGCACTCGCCACCATGGACAAAATGCCTGCAAATGCCGGTCATGCTCAATAGACAACTTTCAGATCGTGAAATTAGACCGAGTCGCAACAGCAATCAATTGTCCTGCAAATACCGATCATGTTTGGAAGATAACTTTCAGATCGCGAAATTAGTCAATTAGTCGCGAAATGACGCGCAATAGCAATCAATGGTCTCTTGCCTCGTGAATGTAAACATAAGCTGTGTTCAACTGTTTGTGGCAGTCAATACAGATCTGCAGATTTAAATGGGCATGGTCACTGTTACTGTGCGTTCAGACCGCCGCCGTCGAGAGCGTCAAAAATCGCTCTGGCCCCCCTGCCAACAACGCTGTAGAAAGATTCGTGGACGCTCTGGCGCTCTGACATAGACCAAAGTTTACAGGGCTGCGTTCTCTGGAATCCTCTCAAGCGGTGGACTTCTACGTTCCGATTGGTTGCCGCCGAACCGCGACATAGCTCATTACCATAAAGTTGACCTGATTTCAACTCTCCTTGATGCCCTCAACGGCCAAGACGCGCCGCGCCGCGCCGCTGCTCGCTGCCAGCTCACATTGAAAATGAGTGACTTCCGGCCACTTTGACGCTCTCGACGGCAGCAGTCTGAATGCACAGTTAGAAGGGTTGGGGAGTGGGCGGAGCACGGGAGAAAGAGATGAAACAACTGTCATCTGTTAGTCTCCTCACCAAATACCAGCATATATACAACATAATATGTTAAATGTCATTTTCCCCTCAAAGTAATATTATATAATATTAGTAATATATTATATATTAGATTAATCATAATTTCGTATAACACTATCAAGTTGTTTTGCCTGAACTAAGAAATGTAGTTACGACCACGCACTCCCACTGGAGTTTCCCATTATGGGCATTTCGGTAAAAGTCTTCTTTATAAAAGAAAAAAAATCCTACGCAATATATACAACACTGCCTGAAAGCTCACTCATTCTTTTCACAAATTGGCAGAAATAAACCGGTGGCAGGTCTGAAGAGACCTGACAAGTGTTTGTTATGATGAAGTCTGGCTGATCATTCTTCTAAAACATGTTTTTAGGAAGCCTGACAAGTGTTTATTATGATGAAGTCTGGCTGAACATTCTTCTAAAACATGTTTTTAGGAAGCCATTGGTTAGAAAAAAACATGATGTTTATGCAAGGTTTGCTTTGAGGGATTGAAAAATTGCAACTTTAGGCTTTCAAGGTTGCATCACTGTAGTAATTCTCAGTAGTCTTCTAACACTGTTTAAACTTATTGATATGGAATATTATTGCGCCTGACACTCCCATGCTTACAACAAATTTATGACAATACTAATACCAATAATTGTTGTTGTTAATAGTAATAATAATAATAATTGTTGTTGTATTTGTTGTTGTTACTACTACTACTACTAATAATAACATTAATAGTTGTTGTGCTCATCATCATCATCATCATCATTATTATTAATAGTAGTAGTGGTAGTATCAATTTGTTTAAGCCCGAACACACAAAAAAAACATATAACATTCTACATTTTTATGAATGTTGCTATTTTGTTAATCACTCAACACTGAGAATTAAAGAGATCAAATGTGAACAAAACAAAAGAATGATCCAATAGTAGTAGTTGATGTCAGTATAGGCAGTGACCACCTTTTGTTTAGTTTGTGAAGGATTTCTTGCTCAGCTTGTTGCTATGATACACTTCTGAGGGTTAGGTGTGAGGTTTCATGCCATATGAAGTTGAACGTCACACAGCAAAATCGCCAGTGTTAAAAAAGGTCAAATTAACACTCACAGTGTATATATAATCCACACTATCGAAGTGTGGATTATACATACACTGTGAGAGTTAATTTGACCTTTTTTAACGCTGGCAATTTTGCTATGCAGGTATTTTTTAATTATGTCAAACAAGCATTTCTATTTTAGCAACAGTGAGTCTCTGAGGGTTCAAATCTGTATACCAGTCAACACATAAATGACTCATAAAATCGTAGCGCGGATTCACAGGGTGTTTGCACTTTTATCCGTGAGCATCTTTTTTAATGAAAACTGCAGGAAAGCCAGAAGTCTGACATTTTCTGCGTTTCAAAAGTTCACAGCCACTTTTGCCCCGGGTCAAAAATCTGTTGCGAGAGAATCTGTGTCTCATTTGAGCTCATTATCAATCTGACACAGAAGTGAGCAATGAGCATGCATTGATTAGCATATTAAAACCTCTCTTATACCCACACAGAAACACAACCCTACAGATGTACAGCACCCATGCCAACTGGCCTTACATGTACATGGACTGAGCAACAATGTTGCAATACACTGCCACGCCAACACCAGAACAACACATCTGTGTAACAAAAAGGCCTTGTTTATCATTATCAGCCAAACAATGTGAGATGCCTCTCAATCTAATGGCAGCTCATTTCAGCTGGACATGAGTATTGTAATGGAACAGAGGAGGCCAGAACACAGCAGACCATCACTATAGCTCACTGTGCTCTCCTGTTCGTCCTCTAGGAGAACTGGACGCCAACTGTGAGCTGTAATACTATTGGCTGAGATGACTTGTACCACAGAGGGGCATTGTGGGGTGGAATGTTCACATTGATTTATTGTGCGAGGTATTGAAATGCTGCTCCGCCAGTAAAAGTAGTGTTTCGTACAATTGAGCACAACAGCACAATCAGTTTGTCTCTTAGCCAAGACTTGATCATGTCACTACCAAACGTCCAGGCAATACCAAAAGTCAAGACTTTTGGCACTATTTCTGTGGTAAAAGCACTGCAGATACACAGACTGTAAGCAAGTTTTTCAGGGTTATGGTAAAATGTGCATAAAAAATTCTTACAACACTAAAATTGCATGGCTAATAAAAAATGAATGCAATTGGTGAGATGGACTGGATAGTGAAGGAAAAGCAGCCAACAAGTGTTTAGCATCTATGGGATCTGCTTCAACAGATCAGAAAGCATCTCAGGTGGATACGTCATATTCTGAGCGGGAATTTGGACTGGCTGCTTTAGTAATGCCTGTATACAAGACATCTATATTTATGAAGTACATTTTTGGACAAAATCTCCAAAGGTCATCCATATGTAGTATTTCATAGTTTAGATCAGTCTAATATTATTTTAAATGCATTACACGAACACAAAATAGTCACAATGTCTGCAAAAAAATGTCATGGCCCCTTACATCTCTCTCTCTCTGAATGACCAAAGCCCATTTTTGCACACAATGACCTAGCACCATCAAAGCTCCATTCCAAACTTATTTCCTACAGCTACTGCAGAAAGCACAAGTGACTCACCCTAAGGTCAAGCAGATGCTTCCAGTGAAAAATTAAAGAAGGCCACCGTCTCTCCGGCTTACCTCTGTCACTGTAGTCGTCTACCAGGATGATCTCAGCGATCAGGTGGTCCGGTGTGCGGTTGGTGATGCTGTGGATGGTTCTGAGCAGGGAGGACCAACCTTCGTTGTGGAAGGGGATGATAATGCTGGTGTTTGGGAGCTTTTCGAGATAAAGCTTCTGCTTACAGCTAAAAGAGAAAAGAAAGACTGAGGTAGAAAAAGGCAGGTAAACGCTACCAATCCCATTAAGCATTACACCAAATGCTTCACCAGAGCATTAATGTATAATCCATGTTTTGTAAGACACTCCTTAAGCCCCTTAAGACCAATAAAAGTGAACCATAAAGCCTGTCGCTTATTGTGCTAGATCTTGCCAGACTGTAAAAACATTATCTGAAAACAAAAGAACCGGTCCATGTCGCTCCAATGCCGTGGGCAATGGCGATGGAGCTCAGATCATAAATCAATGTTTTGAGAGGTCCTTCAGTTTCAGCGCTCTCATAAAGCATTCAGAAATCTGCATGCTAATTGAGCTTCGACAAAGCCGGCACTGACAGATGAAGTGGCACTTTATGGCACACACCGGTCTCTCCAATTCAGCACCCTGACAAACTTGACAAGCCTGCCCTAATTCATACACCCCCATACAATAATCATTCTCAGGCCGCTGTGTGGTTTATTAACATCTTACTGGAACCGTGATAGAAAAACAACACTAAACAAAACAACAAAGTACAAAAAAACGTCTTGGTTACGGATGTAACCTCAGTTCCCTGATGGAGGGAACAAGACATTGTGTCGAGCCGACAGATGGGGTTCGTCCCTGACAACCAATCGCTTCCGACTTCTTAGAAAAGGCCAATGAAAATTGGCGAATGAAATTTGCATGCCGGACCCGCCCCCGGATATCCGGGTATAAAAGGGAGACGGCGTGCCTCATTCATTCACCTCAGTTCTGAGGAGCCTGAGACCTCTCACGACTGCTACAGTGGGCAGCACGTGTTGTGGCAAGAAGGACACAACGTCTTGCTCCCTCCATCAGGGAACTGAGGTTACATCTGTAACCAAGACGTTCCCTTTCTGTCGGTCTCTCGACGTTGTGTCGAGCCGACAGATGGGGTTCCTATGGAAAACGCCACAACACTGTGCCCTGTCACAATGTCTAGCAAAGCGACGGTGACTGGCCTGGGCGTGTCAGCCATGAGCGCTACCGCAAAATTGTAACCTACCAGTGGGTAGGTAGGGGGTCCCAGAGCTTTACTTGAAAGGTGGGAAGGTGGATAACTCAGTTGGTACCCGGCCTAAGGGGCAGGGCAGGCCTGATGCCTGCAAGACTCGAGCCGATACCGGTTTTACGCGGAGGCTGTAGGACCTCGCGAAGGTGATGGGTGTAGCCCAACCCGCAGCTCTGCAGATGTCTGCCAGAGAGGTACCTCGAGCCAGTGCCCACGAGGAGGCTGTACTCCGTGTGGAGAGAGCTCTCACCCAGTGGGAGTAGGCAATCTTAGGACAGGTACGCCATAGTGACGGCGTCAATGATCCAGTGCGCCAATCTCTGTTTGAGACAGCCCTCCCTGCTGATCTCCACAACAGACAAAGAGCTGCTCAGAGCTCCTGTGGCTCTGCGTGCGGTCCAAGCAGAGGCGCAATGCGCGTACTGGACAGAACACGGATTGGGTTGGGTCTTCCTCCCCGGTGGGGAGCGCCTGTAAGTTCACCACCTGGTGTAGGGGGAGTGGTGGGAACTTTGGGCATGTAGCCGGGCCGGAGTCTCAGGAAAGCGTGAGAATCACCGGGCCCGAGTTCTAGGCAATCTGAGGACACGGAGAATGCTTTTAGGTCCGCTACCCTCTTGAGCGCCATCCGGAGAGCCGTCTTCAACATGAGGTGAGAAAGAGCGGCATCTCCGAGGGGCTCCAGGACCGCATCAAGGTCGCAAGAGGGTACGGAGCGCGGGTGAGGCAGTGCCTTCCCACACCCTTTAGGAACCAATTGATCAGGTTGTGCTGTCCTAGAGACTTACCAGCAACTGGGTCGTTATGAGTGGCAATAGCTGCTACATACACGTTCAGTGTGGAAGGGGAGAGATTACTCTCGAGTCTCTGGAAGGACAGCACGTTCCCAATCGAGCAACTCCGCGGGTCTTCTCTTCGAGAAGAGCACCAGGATGAGAAGAGGCACCACTTACAGGCGTATAGCAGCCTAGTAGCCAGGGCACTAGCCTGAGTGATGGTCATAACCGCCGCAGAGGGTAGGCCACTCAGGATCTCCTCATCTCGTCCAGGGGCCAGACATGGAGGTTCCAGAGGTCTGGCCTGGGATGCCATAACGTGCCCTTCCCCTGGGAAAGCAGGTCCTTCGTCAGGGGAATCGGCCAGGGGGGAGCTGTCGTCAAGAGCATTAGCTCCGAGAACCAAGTCCGGTTGGGCCAGTATGGCGCAACTAGTACACTTGCGAGTCGTGTTAGCTGCCGTGAGCGAACACCACCCTGACGGTTGATATACACTATGGCCGATATACCGCCGGACCAGCACGTGCTTGGCCTGCACGAGGTTATAGCCCCTTCAGTGCAAGTAGCACATCCAACAACTCTAGGCAGTTGATATGCCTGCGCAGGCGGGGGCCCGTCCATCGACCCGACACTGCGTGCCCGTTGCACACGGCACCCTAACCCTGCAGGGAGGCGTCTGTCGTCAACCACGATGCGCCTCATGACCTGCCCGAGAGGGACCCCCATCCGTAGAAAGGTCATTGAAGACCAGGGGTTAGGGTGCATCGGCAGAAAGGCGTAATCACCATCCGCCTGCTGCCCATGTGCCACGCTCTCCAGGGAACTCGACTCTGTAGACAGTGTTGGAGCGGTCTCATGTGCATCAACCCGAGGGGTATCACCACCGCTGAGGATGCCATGTGCCCAGGAACCTCTGAATTTCAGGGGGACCGCTGGCTGCTTGAAATATTCCAGGCAGTTCAACACTGACTGAGTGCTTTCTGAGTCAGTCGCGCTGTAATGGAGACAGAGTTGAGTTCCATACCAAAAATGAGGATGCTCTGCACAGAGGAGAGCTTGCTCTTTTTTGGTTGACCTGTGGTCCCAATCGATCTAGGTGCCAAAGCACTAGGTCCCTGTGTGTACATAACAGATCTCGCGAGTGTGTCAAATGAGCCAGTTTAGTACCCGCACACCTCTCTCCCTGAGGGGAGTGAGGGCGGCTTCCACGATCTTCGTGAAGACTCGTGGGGACAGGGACAGACCGAAAGGGAGGACTCTGTACAAATATGCCTGACCCTCGAAAGCGAACCGTAGGAACGGGCGATGACAAGGGAGAATTGAGACATGAGAGTAAGCGTCCTTCAGGTCGATTGCCATGAATCCATCTTGACATCTGATACCCGTAGATGCCAGGATGCGCTTCTGCGTGAGCATCCTGAACGGCAGCTTGAGTAGGTGCCTGTTCAGGGTACGCAGATCTAGCGACCCCCGCTTTTTTGGGGACGATGAAGTACGGGCAGTAAAACCCGTTGAACATCTCGGCTAGAGGGACGAGCACGATCGCTTCCTCACCAGAGGGGTGGCGACCTCGGCCCGAAGCACGGGAGCATCCTTGCCTCTGCTGAGGTTGAGAGGATGCCCCGAAACTTGGGCGGGCTTCTGGGGAGTTGGATCACGTAGCCGAGACGGACCGTATCCCGTAGTCACTGTGATGGTTTGGGAAGCTCTTGTCAGGCTCCCAGGGACCGAGACAGGGAGGCTAGAGGTACGTTCTTCTTCATCGACCTCCCGGGGGTGGTTCGATGGCTGGCAGTGCGGATCCCTCGCCGGGGGGGGGGGCCTGGAGAGGAGATCGGCTCTGCAGTTTTACCTGCCTGGCGATGATGTAGCACAACGCACCATCGAATGAGAGTGTTTAGGCTGATGATTATCCTCGACATTGGGTCTTGCCACAACATAGAGTTGCAAAACACCATCATGTAGAGGGTGAGAGAGGCTGTGATAATACCCAGACGATGATGTGGCACAACGCACCGTCGATTGAGAGTGCTTAGGCTGCTGATTATCCTCGACATTGGGTCTCGCCGTGACGCAACGTCGAGTTGCCGAACACCGTCGTGTAGAGGGTGAGAGCGGCTATGATAAACGCCCAGAGAGAGAGAAAACTCTTAGAAGTGGGGTGTTGGGATGGGGCCCGAAGGTATTCTCGATCTCCCGGGGGTCTTCCCATGAGGGCCCCTTTGGCTTCCGCCGCGGCTGCTGATGGGGTGGTGGTCTCCTCTTCGAGACATCGAAGATGACTACCAGGGCTGCTGGGAAGCAGACGGTGCATGGGATCTCGGCGGCCAGAGGGCGGTCGAGTCGCGGCTGGGGAGGATATACTTGATATCCTCTGTCTGCTCCTTTACTGTCGAGAACTGCAGCTCGACAGTATCACTAAACAGCCCCCCTTGCGAGATGGGTGCATCGAGAAAGCGGACTTTCTTGGCATTACTCATCTGTGCAAGGTTCAGCCAGAGGTGTCTCTCCTGGACCACAAGTGTGGACATCGCCCGACCCAGGGCCCGTGCGATCACCTTGGTCGCCCGTAGAGCGAGGTCGCTGACGGCGCAGAGTTCCTGCATAAGCGCTGGGTCAGTCTTACCCTCGTGGAGCTCTCTCTGCGCATTGGCCTGATGGACCTGCAGGATGGCCATAGTGTGGAGAGAGGGGACAGCTTGGCCCGCAGCAGAGTAAGCTCTCGACACATCAGATGCCGAAAAGCCTACGCGCTTTGGACAGGAGTCTAGGTCGAGCCCCTGGGGGACATTGACGTATCCTTATCCTATAGCTGCCCCACCATCCAGGGAAGAAAGGGTGATGGAACTAGTTGACGTGTACGCGCCGAAGGAGAGCGTTCCAGGTCGTACTAGGTTACTAATGCACTTCCGGGGAAACACGGCACTGGAGGTGAGTGCGGCTTGGAGCCGCTCTTAAGCCCGAGGTACCGTGTATCCAGCCGCGAGCATTGGGAGAGGCAGTGCGGTGCACCGCAACCCAATGCCGGCGGCCCGGGAAAGCATGGCTGACATTTTGACGTCCGCTTCTTCCTGAGCTCGACCCCCCGAGGGAGGGAGCTTCAAGGAATCGTCGGAGTCTGATGCCAGTAAGTCACCCTCCGATGCTGCAACAGACATCTCATCATCACGTACCATGTCCGATACGTGGTTGAGGAACAAGACGGTGGGACCATCTCATGGGGAATGGTCAGACGAGCGAGACGAGGTGCGAACGGTCCGCGAGCCAGTGGCTGACGGATTAGCGCTCACAGTAATCCTCATATCACCTTCGCTGCTCGCCGTAGCGGGCGGTAGGGCCGTAGTCCTGCCGTCACGGAACAGGAAGCAGACGAGGTGACGCAACATCTGAATCGTCAACCGCCCGCACTGCGGGTAGGACGTATCCACAACATCTGCCCCAGCGTACTGGAAGCAGACATCGTGTCCGTCCCCCTCCTCGATGAGTGTGTTGCACCCACGAGAACAGCGAGACATGCCACGCTGGAGAAATTTGCTCTTTTAGAGAGGGGGAAGCCCAGGGGAAGTCGCCGCAGGAAGGGACAGTCCGCTGCACCACGTCATAGAGCCAGCAGTCTTGTAGTTGCTACTTGTAGCAAAGTCTGTTGATCATGAGCGAAGGCTCCGAAGAACAAAAGGTGAATGAATGAGGCACGCAGTCTCCCTTTTATACCCGGATATCCGGGGGCGGAGTCCGGCATGCAAATTTCATTCGCCAATTTTCATTGGCCTTTTCTAAGAAGTCGGAAGTGATTAGTTCTCAGGGACGAACCCCATCTGTCGGCTCGACACAACGTCGAGAGACCGACAGAAAGGGAACAGCACATGGTGAAGAAGCACTCAGAGACAAGCCAGAATCTGAACCAGGCCTGTCTGACCTGTCAGATCATTCTGAAATACAAAGCTCGGGAAGACAGAGGCATCTATTTGCATAGTAATAGCCAGACAGTGTCATGTGCATTGCTGGAACATCCAACCATCACATATGGCACATGCTCAGAATAGACGTTTAAGACAGGGTTTAGGCTATGCTATATTGTGGGTTAAGACGTGTGCTGTGCAAAACAATAAAACGCTTTCCCTGTGTATGCATGTGTCTGAATGTCAATTCCTTGAACCATTAGGGCTATTGTTTTGCATTTCTGTTCAGGAGACCCTCAAGTAGACTTTTTTGCCTTAGTCAATCACCAGACCTCATTTACCTTCTGCAATAATCAACAATTGAATAATTAATTGAAATAAATTCAAAGTAAGAACAAAAGCATGCTGTTGAGAGGGTTTCTATTAAGTACAGCACTTAAAAACACTAATTTTAGCACTTACAGGGATTTAAAGCAACAATGTATTTTTACTATTGAATTATAATTTATGTTGTCACAATGAGAGACCACTATGCATTTAATATTCAGAGACTTTCCTTTGCAGCAGCCTGTGGTTTAAGTGGCTCCTTCAAGGGCAAAGTGATAGCCCATGTCTTACGAGAATAAAACCACAAGTCAGTTTACGGAAGTCGTGCCACTCGGCGGCCATGTTTGGAACGCCACCGGGCAGCAATTTCAGTCATAGCAAGACCACAGTCCTATCTACTTGAATGGGGAAGAGAGATATTTCTAAAACCGCTGACAAAAATCACAACAGCATATTTCCAACCAACAATTTAATTTGCAGTTGAACACCATTGCTTTAATGGTCCACTAGCTATAACAGAACCGCATCGAACCAGCATATATCAGCCCACGCATGCTGTAAATTCACACTGATATTCTGCAAGGCAATGCAGATCCCACTGTCATTTTTCATTTTGTACAGAAGCATGGAACCTGTCCATTTTTTCTGCTTGTTTTTACAATAACTTAAAGCAGCAGCACTTCATGTCTCTCAGTTACCTGCATTAAGAGTGAATATACAAGCATGCTGGCTCTCGCCCTGAGACACTTATTCACATTCTGTCTGTTGGCAGGTTCCACACTGCGCGCCACAGGCTTTTATGGGGAATGTAAATAAAAGCCCCGAAACGCCGTCTGCAGGACTTTAAAGGGGTTTACACAACTTTACAGCAAACAGCAGGAGGGCCAAAAACAAACTTTTTACCAGGAAGGCATTGAGAAGATTAGCTCACCAAAACATGTTAGACGGCAACATCAGTCACATCCTCAACTAAAAACCTGAAGCCTGTTGAGGCAAAATAAATTATTTTTAACTATCGACAACACCGTACCAAACAGAGATTTAATCTTGCCAATGGAAAATCCAGCAGCAGTGGAGACATCCAAAGGAAGTTAATGGTGCAGAGCCTTCTGAGAACAATTACCGATCAGTCCATCCATCAGAGAGCTCATTTAGATGGAAGTGTGAAACCGGCCCAAAATGAATGGACTCTGAACATCACTAATATTGTCCCATATGCTCGAATACAGACAGTCATGTAAGTAGCACAAAAACTTTTTTCATCAATACTTAATGTTCATAAGAATGAACTTTCATGATATTACCCAAGTGGGAATTTAGGATGATGTACAATTTAATCTTCTATCAACCTCTTACAATAATTCAGGGCCCTATTTTCACGATCTAAGCGCATGGTTTAAAGCGCACGACGCAGGTGCACTCAGGGCGTAACCGAATCCACTTTTGCTAATTTAACAAAGGGAAAACGGTCGGCGCGCCCAGGCGGATTCGCTACTTGGAATTTGCAAGAGCAAAGACAGGACGCTTCTCTATAGAGGAAACGAATCTGCTCGTGCATGCGTGAGGTTAAAGCGCGCGAGCAGATCATCTACATGACAAGCCGGATTTTTATCTTTATGTACACAATAATAATCTTTTACATTGTAAACCATTTATATTTTATATTTGGCATGTTTGTGTGCTGCTGCGCTTCCATCTGTGTAATAAGTAAAGTGAAAGCGTGTT
The DNA here is from genome assembly GCF_024868665.1 of Triplophysa rosa. NCBI lineage: Eukaryota > Metazoa > Chordata > Actinopteri > Cypriniformes > Nemacheilidae > Triplophysa > Triplophysa rosa. The sequence continues at coordinate 21,359,039 of NC_079893.1, read as the reverse complement.
GTATGTGGACCGCGTTGCACCGGGTGTACAATAGGGCCCTCAGAGTTAAGGTAACAACCATTATATTATTGTCTGCTTGAATATAACAACTATGTCTAGGTCAGTAATATTCAAGTGTGAATATTTAAGGGTAGATTTTAAACTATTGTTGTATTTGCTTTTTAATTCATTATAAAATGGATACGTCCAGCACTGGATGCTGAATAAAGCTGTGATCAATAACATCTATGACCTCTTCACAGAGCAACTGTTTGCATCACTATGCAGAACATCATTAACCGATCATTATTTGTGTTGCATAGCAATGTTCTGCAATTGTTAACGTGCCAGGTACAAAATTCAATTAATATACATTGATTATATTAATATACACAACTTATATATACTTATAATATAATTTTTTAAAGACCTACAGTACCTGAAAAAAAACACTTTAAAGCATGGTTTATTTGTATATTTCTTAAATTGTATTTGTTCTGTTGTTTGAAGTTTTCTTTGGTCTTAAAAACGAAATATGATAATCCTGTGATTCTGCCTGAAAAAAAGGGAGTGATATCTCTTTGGCATATCATCCCGCCCTATTTTGTAGAATAAACATAACTCTGCCAATACTTCAATTTCTTTCACTGGAAAACTAACAATTGATTTGTTTTAACTGTAATTTTTTTTAAATTGGTATAATGATAAAGTAGTATTTAATGAGAGCATTTAAAAGCATCTCAGGCTGACATCTTAAGCAGCTGGTTGATAATGCCCAAAAAGAGAACGAAAAAGGGTTGCTGCTTTGAAGATGCAAAAAATATAATATTTTAAATGTATATATTTATTTATTTTGTATAAAGTAATTTTTTTGAAGATTTAGTACAAACATTTAATTAATAGGCAAAAGTTAAAATGTGTTGCAATTATCCCTGCTCTCCCTTATTTATTTATTTTTATGTCATACAGTATGACAGCAAACGGTAAACAAACTGAAAAATCTATCAGCCTTGAAATCACCAGGCTAATTAGTCCAAATTAGATGAATTCCCCAGTTACAGGATGAATTCATTCAGTAAAACATATTGTGTAAATGCAGCCTGCCACGGATTGTTACGAAGCTGATGTCTAGCTCAAGCTGTGTGAATCTGGAGACTGTTTTCTGTGGACCTGCTGTGAGAATTAGCTCTACTCACTTTGGATGTCTGATGTCAGGAAGAGAGCGGTCCAGAGCGATATTGTTGCTGACATAGATGTTGAAGCCGTTCTCCTTGTATACCGAGTCATCGCACTCGTCCTCTGCGAGCAGGTACGGTTTGCCATGCTCTCCTTTACCTGAAACAGACCGGTCAGACATCAGCAGCCACACTGAGCACAATGAAAAGGTTGGCAAGGTGAGCATGTGTGTACTAACAATGACACATTGTCACTCCAAAGTGCTGTTATGAGAGCTGACAGTTTATATTAATTTATGGCTGAAGAGCTGAAGCAGATTAACTGAAAAACTCAGTTCAACCTGAATGCTGACCGATCAGCTGTACTCAAGTCTTGTCATGCTGAGTGAGCTGCTGGCACATATTCTGCAATGTACATTATGGCCTTAGCTGCTGTCCACTGTGAATCAGCCTGTGTGACACTTTCTTGCACAGTAGGCTGGACAAGCTTACTCTGGCAGCCTGTATGTCACAGTTAATGGACATTTCACCTCTCCAGACAGTTCCCCAAAAAATGAAAATGTAGTCTTCCACTACTTACTCTAATGTAGTTATAATTCAATACAATTAGGGTAACGTGCTTTTTTACAATGACAATAAAAATGTTGAGTTGAGTTGACTCACATGCTATCGTGACCAGCTCAGTGAATTTTTTAATTATATATATATATATACTGTATATATATATATCTGCACACCACAGCTCCAATTAAAATATATTATTTTGTTTAGACGCAGACATTTTTTTAAACAGCTATAAAATATAATCTTGTGTTGCGTTGGCTTGTTTACTTCCATTAAGTTTAATTGTCTCTGTATTGGTTTGTTTATCCCAGATAGCACTGGCATGTATATCTACATGAATAATTTTGTCCTAGCAGATCATGTTCTAAATTACATATCTGCCATCTGTTGATCACCACAGTCTTGTATGCGAATGACTTTTGTGAGTCACTGAGTCTAGGAGCATCTGGTAAATGCTTTAAATGCAATGTTAATGTCAATGTTTGCTGCCCTGCAGATCTTATGAAGCCGTATTTCAATGGTTCTTGTGAGGTTATGACAGACCCTTATAGTCATATAAACCATAACATAATATATACAGCCAAGGAAAAAATTAAGAGACCAGTCCAGTTTTGCCTTTCATCTGCATGAATTGTGGCCATTCCAGTCCAGTGTGTGTTTAATGTTAACAGAAACAAACGTCAGGATTGACAAAGTCAGCCAATAGCAATGTGAAAGAATGAATGCAAAGACATGGTCGTGTTCTTTTTTGGTTTCATTTGAATGAAATAAGCTTGAAAGTTTTGCGTAATAACTCATTTTGTGTTCTACATTATGTGAAAAGCAAAATAATGTGATTAAGTGAGTACATCGACCAAATTTAAATGACCCCTTTAAAAAATAGTGAAGTGTTGAGTCATTTTAGCTTAATGTGAAAAGAAAAGTCATTTTGGCTTTGAAATGCCATAGCACCTCGTATAAATTAGCAATGTAATAATAAGCAGACACCACCTGTTCGCCAAAACATATTCTACTTGAAATGGTTTTCTTATGTCCTGAGTAGGTAATTGACCGAGCAGTAGCACTAATATTTCCCTGTGAACAGCTGCTTGCCCGAATCATTAAATACAATTTGTAAACATTTTATTCTTTCCCAATAAACATTAAAATGCCAAATAGATCCTGAATTTGGCATGTATCCACAAAACAGCTCTCAAACATTTAAGTGCAGACAAACATACAATTCATTCTTTTTTCAATATTTTCATCTGTCAGCCCTTGAAACATCGTTGACAACCACTGGGAGCACTTTCCTTGATGTATTCTCCAAGAGAATGTTTTGATCTTTTTAGCCTGGAAGTAAATGACATGATGTCAAAGGACTAATTACTTTTATTAATATTAACATATAATTCACAGCTAAATGAAATAGCCTCAATAGAGTGAGTGCATTTGTGCACTGTCAAAATATTCTGTTGTTTACCTGCACAGGATTGGATACCGATGTTAATTACTTCTCATGTTACGCTCTAATGACATTTACAGACTGAAAATTGGAAAGGGTACTAAATTTCCCAGCATTCAGCCTGCTTTGCTTTTTTGTGTTTTTATAACCCCATGTTAAATTTCTTCATAAGACGTTGAAACCGAATCACAATCTTACCAATATAATTAATGCATTCTGAAGGCTCTTTTGTCTGATCTACAAAAATACTCCTACCGAGAACACAAGATTCAATGCGAAGCATCCGCTTTGATGTGCAAAAAATAGAAAGTTTCCCAAGCAAAACAAACAAACCCATGAGCCTTTTTTATTATTATTTAAACTACACAATTCCACTAGAATTATGATCTGATGGCTCTATATTTCAGCGAAAATGATTTTGTTTGAGTGGTAATAGTAAGATTTCAAATGATGTCATCATGTTAATGTTATTGAGCCGTATTTGCCAGCTCTGTTAATGAGGAGCATTCAGACAATAAAGTAGCAAGAGTGCTTCTCTGTTTGTGATAACAGTGGTTCTGTGTGTGTGTGTGTGTGTGCATGTAGGATTTACTCATTAAATACACTAGTTTGTGCATTTTAGCGCAAAGTCATCTCTCCGTGTGCATAATTATGATGACCTCACGTCTACTCTTGAAGCATTTGCTGGCATGATAACAGAGTTACAGAGAACATTTAAATCATAATGCAAAATTACTGATTTTAATACTCCCACACACGATTGCTCAGTGCAACCGTGTACATGTTTCTGACTCTTCAAAGCATTGTAATGCAGATTCAGGCAGAGTTTTGTATTGTTTTGTATTGGAGTGTGCATAACAGATTAAAAAAAGATTCATTTTTGCACTTTTAAGCAGTGCTATGCACATAGGCATGGATCAATACTGGATCAGATTAAGCACTGGTAAATTATACAAAAGAAGACAATAGCACTATTCTGACTATAGTAAATGGTTTAACCCCTTAATTAAAATTCCATAATAGTATTCAAGTTTTTCTAATTAAATTAACAAAAGTAAATTTAAGTAATCATTGTGCACAAAAATATGTAATTTATTACAAACCATTAGCATATTAGCTGTCAATCGGGATGGACCCGTGCCACGCTGGGGCCACTCTCCTGCCTTATGGCATCTAACTGCATGTTTGAGCAGCGATCAAGATCCAAAACCAAGATTAGTTTGGACAGCTTTAAAACGCAGATCCCACACGTGTAATTTGTTGGTCCTGTCCGACTGAATTTGGGAAGATCAAGTACTCCTCCATGGGACTCGTGTACTGGAATTTCCAATGATCTAGGTTCATGAAAAATTTACGGGAGGCTTTTATAATGGAGCCTGCTGTCATAAGATTTGTCACCAACAGATGGTGTGCACTGAAAGTCCTCTGATATACCAATGCTGCATGCTTTAAAGTGACGGGTCAACGTGGAACAGTCGGGCCGTATGCAGAAAGACGTGATCCTGCCTGCAGGCGCCAGAGATACCATCCCCTCTCTAATCTGATAAATCACTATACTTAATACAATAACTTCATTTCATTCCAGAGGACTATAAAACAAGTCTCCTTCTGGATGCCTCTTCCTGAATAACTTTGCTTGTCTATCTACAGCTATACAACTTTACCCAAAAGAATGCATCTATTTTGCATTTCCAAGCATTCTTTGAGGATTTAAAGGTATTCTTTATGTGTCTGAGGTTAATAATAATCTCCAATGTGGAACTGAGGCATTGTCAAAACACATCCACCCATTAGGCAATGCAGTCACTTAAAGGGACAGTTAACCCAAAAAAAGAAGATATTTTGAACAATGTTGGTAACCGAACAACGGTGGTACCCATTCACTTCTATTGTATAGACACAAAACCAATGCAAGTCAATGAGTACCGCCATAGTTCGGTTACCAACATTTTTCAAAATATCTTCTTTTGTGTTCTGCACAATAAAGAAAGTCATACAGGTTTAAAATGACAAGAGGGTAACAGTGTTCATTTTGACAGCAAAGTTTGATTTAGTTTTAGTCATAGTCTTTTGACAAAAATGCAATTTAGTTTTAGTCACATTTTAGTCAACCCCATCATTTTAGTTTTAGTCGACGAAATATGAAAAACATTTTAGTTGAATACATATACATTATATTTAGTCTACTAAATGGTTTAAATCATTTACTTGGTGTAATTAAATGTTCCATACAAAGATTCAACTGTTTTGACATAATTTACTTCACCTTAGAATGAAATTAAACCAGGTCATTACCTTTATTTTTCAGAAAAGTTCAGTAACTAGATTTACATTGTTGGAACACAGAATATTAGACCATGAGCGACATGTTCCAGTTCATTCAATCCCATTTGACTCAAATGACTCATTAAGTAGGGCGTATTCATTCAGTTCATTCAACCAATGAAACGCTCTGACAGGGCTCACACTCAAAGGCTATTGGCATGCCTCTTTGAAGAAAGAGCTGCACTGTCTTTGCTTGAGACAGCAATGAATGAGAAATAGCTTTCAAAAAGACATATTATATAAATTGCATTACATTTCTTTAGTCATGCAAACATGTTACATACTTGGTTCGAATGTACAGTTTGACTCACTTCATCACTTCTATAATCAGCGCTGGTTTTCTTTTGGCTGACTTTGTTGCATTTCATGATATGCAGCAGCTCGTGTTAGCGGATAAGTTAACATAGGCATATAAAAACGTTTGAGCTCGCCTTTGTAATGTGTTTCGGGGTGACTCGCCTGCAGTCGCGCTTCAAGTTTTCGGCGTTTTACTGGCGATCGTGAAGGAAAATAAGACGCTTTGTAAACCGCGTGGAGACACAGAATATATGTCTGTGCTTACCCTTCTCCCAGAGACTTCTCTCTACCGTTTATATGAGATAAGCACATGCGTGCAAACTGATGTCCGCCAGGTGGGACAAGAATATTTTACTCTCGTTTTTATTAGTTGACGAAAATGTCAGTATATTTTTATTACAGTTTTCGTTATAATGCATTCATTTTTATTTAGTTATCGTCTCGTTTTCGTCAGTGAAAACATGTCGTTAACGAATACTTTTCGTCATAGTTTTCGTTAACGAAATGAACACTGTAGGGTAAGTAAATGATGACAGAATTTTCACTTTTGGGTGAACTATCCCTTTAAGAGGCATTGAGAAAAGGCAACACAATCCCTTTTCTATTGAAAAAGAACATGTGGATTCGGATTTTAATGGATTGCTGCATCTGTGACATAATCACATTCAAACACGGAGAGATAAAGCACAATGATGTTTTTGTTTGCACAATACTAAAAATATTCCTTTGGCGTCTTAAGTGGTGATCTATCCAAGTCGGTTAATGATTTAGACTTGGAATTGAAAACAAGTCAAATATGGCCAAAAACCACATGCAATAACATTGGAGACCCTTGAAAACTGGACCGAAATGGTGTGGAAAAATAAAATAAACGCCTTTAAGCACCCTGACAGGCATTTATCTTTCTAACTGTTCAGGACCTAATGCGGGTAAAATTTAACGCCGCAAAAAGACACCCTTACATTATTAACCAACCGTAAATTCAACCGGATCAATAAAGTCTCTTTAGCCACAGGGGCAACCAGTTGATTTACAGACACGGCTTGGCAGGGATTCTAAAAGAATGTCCTGCGCCAAATGAAAGCCATAAAGAAAGCAACATCATCATCATCAAATCATCCCTGGATGTTTTTCTTTTCGCTGTGATAATATGACATTTCCATATGCTTCAATGTGAAAGAGAAGGCATATTTACAGAAATATTCTGTTTTATTGGTAGATTTAGTGCACATACCGACACGTAGCTCGTCTTTCCTGGCGCTCTCGTTGTCATGCCAGTCTCTTCTTCTCAAACCGTCTGTCCAGGTATAAATGTGACCATCATTCAAGCCCAGTGGGAAGCCCTGAGGAGACAGAAAGACCTTTTCAAGCAAAATATAGATAAAACGTTTTCAGATCAACTTTCTTTTTGAGAAACTTCCACACAGAACACTCTTATGCGTCTCGAAAGATCAAGTTAAATGAGTTGTTATAGTGAGTTGCATATTAAAAATGACAAACAAAAATAATTATGAGAGTTAATTCAAGTTTAGTTCTCAAAGAACTCTCCTGAGGTAATTCGTTCATGCCTAAATTGTCTAATGCAATGATTATGACTTTAATCGTAACAGACTTTCATTTTGCTGACATCCCTACAAGCAGGAACTTTACAAACAACCAGAAAAATCTCCAATCTGACCTGTGAACGCTATACAAAGTATTTCAACCAGAGACAAAATTTGGTGATCAGCAATTGCATTATCTCCACGTGTTGGTGTGTCCCTGTTGTGTGTAGTTCTGTTTATAATCCCATCAGAAACCGCACGTTTTGAGATCAGACCAGCGGCGAACTGGTGCCAACTATCAATTTCATCACGCCAACACAGCACGTCACATTTCTGTTCCTCAAATGCTTCAAATATAGCTACCGAAAACCTTTCAAAGCGATCAGGCAGAGAAGTAAGAGGTGTGAAGTGGACAGAGCCTGTTTAAGTGCTGTGATACGGCCCCGTGTTGTTTTGACGCCTCTCCTATTTGCGCGATCGGAGGTTGCAAGATGTAAAAGTGGAGCTCTAAGGGGTCTAAGAGGAGCCATTTGATCTACAATTTACCCATTCTCACAGATAGACCCCTCATAACAGCTCTTTCAGAGGCGATGGGTGCTAATGCAGTGGGAACGCAGGTATGGTTGTGATGGAGGAGAAAAGCTCTGAGAGAGATACTGTGACAGGATTCCATGCTACACGTGAGCAGAAAAGGCTTTTAATGCTTTATTTTTGGAGCAAGCTCACCGCGGTGATCCTTTGGGTACATAAAAGTAAATTAGCAACAAGAGAGGCTATTCCCTTAACATTAATCCAGCAAAAAAACCCACAGAGATTATTAAAGAAATGATGTAGTGCTACTTAGTGGAGTGGATTATGGAAGGCAGGTGCTTGGATTTTAGTAGCAGATTTGAGGATTTGGGGAGGTGGTGGGGGTTTTTGTGCAGTGTGTGAGAGAATAATTTAAAAACAAAAGCATTGCTTTATTAATGCCTCTGAGAGATTTTGGAATATTTAAGAACACAAGCACATTCGAGTTTGGCAGAGGGGAATTTCTACAAAATGAATGTGGTTGGTATGGTGCAGGTCTGAATGCTAGGCCAGAAACGCCATGCTCTGTTATCCAGCAAAATATGGTGGTCAGCTAGAATGATATTCTGGAACAGTTTATCTGCCAACTGGTACAAAGCCATTGCTGTAGACCTGCCACAAAAAAAAGGTGGGAGGACAAGACAAAATGGCCACACGATTTGGTGAGAAACTGCCTACAGTGTTTAAGACCCTACATTTACATGGATGCATTTGGCAGAGACTCATAATGCATTTAAGCTTGATATTGTTTTGGATATTGTTTTGATATTGTTTTAGTTTTGCACACTTGGGTATCAAACCCATGACCTTGATGTTGCTAGCACTATACTTTAGTACAGTGTTTCTCAAACTTTTTCTGCCATGCCCCACTTTGGAGGTAGGGAAGGGTTCAGAGCCCCACCCGTCCCCAATCGCCCCAACAAAATGGTAATAAACTTTGTTCACTGTCTGTCTTGGTTTTGTCTGCTGGTGCAACATTTCCGGCTTTCCTTTCATTTCATGTCACAAACTTATCCATTGTAGGGTTGGGCCGATAGACAATGCCATAGTCCATATGGCTGATAGACATGAAGATGTTGAGCTGGCATAGTAATTCCAATAAATGTTTCACTTTCGTCACGTGACTCTCGCTGCTCTGTGATGTGCGTTGTAAACAAATATGAACAAGGCTAAGAGCCATAAAACCTTGCACTGTACAAACCAGACTAGCCTGACTTCATAACTGTGTAGCTCATGCTGTATAAAGAGGATGGGCAGTTTGCGCAGACCCGCCTGACTTTATAACTGTATAAAGAAGACGCGTGTCTGCGCAGCTCGCACTGTATAAAGGAAACGCATCTGACTTTATAAGTCTTTTAATGAATACAACATCAGAATAAGAATACAATCAAGCCTCACTTTATAACTGTGAAGCTCGCGCTGTACAGATACCTGAATTGATAACTGCCCAGCTCATGCTGTATAAAGATGTGTCTCTGCGCAGCTCGTGCTTTAAAACACGGCAGGGCGATGTCATGATCCATCGCGATGTTTCACTGTAGCCATCGTCCGATCGGCCAAACCTAATCCATTGCTAACTTTTATACCCGCTACCACCTACCGCCTCTCCACATTAAAGTTTTTGTGCCACTTCAATTAAAGGGGTCATATGGCAGAATTACGTGTTTTTCTGTGTTTTTGGTGTGTTATAAGTTGCCCATGCATGTATAAGACACGTAAAATTGCACAAATGAAAGTGTGGGAACAAAAGATGCATTCTATCTGAAAGCGAATGCTCACCCAGACTTGCCTGAAACGCCTCGTGTAACCACACCCCGGCGAATCTACGTAACTTCATAACATGATTTGACTAAGACCACCCAAATCTACACGTAGTTAAGGTGGGCGTAATTGTAAATCTCATTGTATCGTCTGTCAGTACAATTGCTTTGGAACCTGATGTTCCGAATATGGTAAGAGGCGTTACATTTCAATGAAATGCTTGCAGTATTCGACCAATCACTACGCACTGGTTAAATGGCCAACCATAGCACACCTCGCTTTTCAGAGCGATGAGCTTTGTAAAAAATCAGCACGTTTCAGAGAGGCGGGGGCAAAGAGGAAATACAAACATGCACAGTATGTGGAAAATACAACGTTTTTTAAACTTTAAATGGTGTATACACATTGCGTTACATCTAAAACAAACAATAATATTTGTTTTAGCCGAGCAATATGACTCCTTTAACACTCCGACGTGAAATCATTCTCGAAGGCTACTATGGCTTACATTTAAATGTGTCTTTGTTTTGTTTTGTGTATGGTCAATAATTGAAGGAATTAATAAAAATGACCCAATTTCCTCCCGTTTGTCGCACCCCACCTGTCATGTCTCTATTCCCCACCAGTGGGGCCCGGCCCACACTTTGAGAAATAATGCTTTAGTAGTTGAGCTGCAGCAACTTACTTTATAAGCAACACTACTTTTCAATTGCCTGATGTAAACATGCAAACATACAAAGTCTAAAGCTAAATCCCAAGAAAATCATAAACCGACAGGCGTTTAAATTGACAATCAAACAGTGCTAAGTATTTACCCGCATCCTAAAATATACTTTGCTTCTAAGCAAACAGCATTTAGTTGCATCCTTCAGTCTTCATTCTTAAAAAATAAAGGTGATTTACAATGATATAAGAACCATTTTTGGCTGTATGGCTCCATAAAAAACTAATAATGTATGTGAAGAACATTTCTGTTTCACAGAAGTGTTCTTAAGACTATAACAAAAATGAAAATAGAAATAATTCTTTTAAGAACATTTGACTGAAATGTTCTTTGGGGAACCAAAGTTGGTTCTTCTATGGCATCGTTGTGAAGAATGTTTTGTACACTCTTTAAAATAAAGGTGCTTAAAAGGTTTTTCACAGTGATGCAAGAACCATTTTTGGTTCCGCAAAGAACCATTTAGTCAACGGTTCTTTAAAGAACAATCTATTTCTTACCTTTTTATAATCTGAAAAAACTTTTTTTGCCACAAGGAACCCTTTGTTAAACACAAAGTTAAAGTTCATTTATGAAGCCATTTAGACCAAAAAGGTTCTTCTATGGCAACGTGAAGCACCTTTATTTTTTAAAAGTGGACTAAAATAGTGGCCATAGGAAGTTCAAACATCTCTTTCAAGAATTTGAAGCGTTGAAAGCATAAAAGGACATTTGAGAGTGAAGGACTGCAATTCCATGTTTCTAATCTTGTCCACGTGCTTCAATATAGTGAGGAAAAAACACAATTTAATAAACACAGAAAAGCTCTAAAAACTAGACACAGACAGACTCTATTTCAAAACGTCTTGTGGCTTCAAACCTGTGCTAAGTAACAGAACAACAAAATACAGTTAATAATTTAATATTGTTTGGTTAACTTGATATTGTTTGGCATGGCTAAATTCAGCTGTGGGCCACAGGTAACAACAGAGTCAAGAAACGTATAATTTTAGTAACTTATAATTCAGACAAAATTGCGCCAATTAGTTTGTATATTGCTTTTTCACAGAAAAATAGTAAAAGAAGCCAAGGCTTGCTGACAGCCAGTCTGAAACAGAGCAGGAATTTGCTCTTCCAGCTCACAGCGCTTTAATCACTCTGTGCCAGCTCTACTCCGGCTTTCATTTCCAGTTGTCTGCTTGTTGCTGAAAGAAAGCCCACTCTAAGCAATTCTGGGGCAACACAAAACACACACACACAAATTACACATGCCACCCCCACACCCCATAGACAAGTACTGTATGATACAAACAGTAAACAGTATTCTTTTTCTTTATAGATTTGTTCAATCTACATTTGTATTTTCAGTAAAATACAGAAAACCAACAGAAAAGTTAAACCAGTACAACCTGTACAATGTGTCTTTGTAGGCTACTCGTTCAGTATTTTTTTAGTAAGTTCCACTTCTACTAGCTTGCTGTTGGGATGGCTATTTACGCACAACAGCCAATGTGAAATTCCAACTGTAAAACGGAATCTACGTACTGTATATGCTGGTTGAATCACCTCTCAAAAACAGCACAATCAATCTGTCAAAGCACACAGGATGTCAACTCACACACATGGAAATTCATGCTATGATGTTCTTGACAACGAAAACGTTGACATTAAGTGCTCACATGCTTTGGACAGCTATGGTTATGCCTTTTTCACTGCTGCAGCTAGCTCTACATGTGTTTTTCACTATTAGTGATCGCAGCTTTTTCCAAAGCTAAATCATATGCCCAGTACATGACCTGCATATAACTACATTTAACATCATTCAATGATTCATTATAAGTTGAAATTGACCCAGGTAGATGAGCAGTTTTTAAAAGAATACAACAAAAGCCTTTTACAGGGGTGTGAATTATAAAGGTGACACTAAATCACTTCCATTCAAGATTTATTGTTTAATGAATCAATAAAAAATGGTACAAATTTAGAACAGTAAAAAACTTTGATATGCATTTCAATTTAAAGGAATAGATCTCCCAAAAATGAAAATTACTCAGTCTAGTTGTTTAAAACCTGTATAAATTTCTGTAACCAAACAGTTCTTGGACCCCATTGGCTACCATAGTAGGAAACATACAATGGTAGTCAGAAGTGCCCCAGAACTGTTTGCTGTCCTACATTCTTCAAAATATCTTCTTCTGTGTTCAACAGAACAGAAAAAAAATATAAAGTCATTTTTCCTACTATGGTAGTCAATGGGGTGTAAGAACTGTTTGATTTTAAGCATTCTTCCAAATATCTTTCTCTGTGTTCATCAGAACAAAGAAACTTGTATAGATTTGGAACAACTCGAAGGTGAGTAAAAGATGACAGAATTTTTATTTTTGGGTGAACTATCCCTTTAATTATCTTGTGTAATGTATTGTTCATTAAACTTATTTATACGGTTATAACTTACCCAAAAGTATTTTAAGCAGGAAAAAAGACCTGCAATTACAGCAAACGTTTTAGTACTTTAGTGATTGTCCTCGGAGGCGTGTGTAATTTACAGTTATTTTGTTCTCTATCTTAGGTGACAAATCAATGTTTGCCTGTTTATATAAATGACATCTCAGTAAAGATGAATTGCTCATTTAAACATTCTTGTGTTGTGTTTTGTCATTATCTGACAAATTTAATTTTATACACAAGTTCCTTACAGTTACCCAGAACAGTATATGCTCAATAACTTTTTTTGTACAGCATCTGTGATAACCATTCCAGAGCGGCTCTGCCTAGGTATACTTCTGAAATATATTATATAAGTGTAAATATTATTTTTGTTCATTCAGGTATAGTATTGTTAACTGGCAGTCTGTCCTTGTAGAATAAAACTGAAAAATAAATACTGAATTTAATGCAAACTGCTTTAGACAGCTTTACAAAAACACAGTTTCCTGGTGTGGCTACAGTATATTGTTATTAAAAGGTCACTTTTAATCCAAGCTAAAAGATTATCAATTGCTGGAGTGACACAAAACATCACCTCAGTGAATACAAGCAAAACAACTACAAGTCCACCAAACATATAAACCCTAATGTCTTTATGTCTAATGTAATGTGTATGTACAGTATATACAGTAAACATCCAGTCTGATAAGGTAGTGTGCAAAGTTAGGGCCTATCTTTTAAGTGCACTTGTAATTCTCTCCTGTTTCTCTCCTCCCTTCTCTCATCACTCTTTCCCTTTTTTACAGATAAGCAAGCAGATGTTTTATGCAATGCCAGCACTGCTATCTAATTATGTCATTTAGCGGTGCTGTTCAAAATCCCCATTGCGAGGGGTTTCTTTTTTCACGGCTTCCTCCTCAGAGCCGGTTTTGAATGTTCTGAGCTCTGTCTATCAGCCGCGATGGCTGGTGCAAGCTATGCTTTGTTTGTTAAATAGAATCCTTCTCTGAATGGCCTACAGTAGGCGTCAGCAGAAGTGAGATTGAACCGCGCTACGTGGAGGCTTCAATAAACACACACTGCTCACGGTGACAAGGATGGTTCAAATTAGCCCTTTGTGCAGCTGTCGAGAGCGATTCGATCAGGCCGGCTGATGTTTGTAAAGGAGCGTGCAAACGTCTCGGCGGGGACAGGAATCAGAAGGTTGCTGTGTCTAAACATCACGTCCGATCAAGACGTGAGTCTAAGTAACATCAGCACAATTTCTGAATAAAACGTTGGCTCGTGGTGTATACGTGCTGGCAATTCAGCTCCCCAAGGTTGGGATGAGAAAGAATTACAATGGCAACAAAAGAAAACTACTGTAGCACATTCCAACGGACTGAAAATCATTCGGAAGCTGACTGCGGGATACATCATTATCTGATAAATAAATGATCATCTGCAGTAGGTGCAGCTAATGAGAACATCTGCACATCAGAGCATTGCTTCACATCACAAACAGAACGCAGCCCCGACTGAGACCACTCGACCCGTGAAGAGTTCAAACGCTAACAGGAAAGACATGTCCAGCAGAGCAGGAATCATTGTGTTCTGATCAGCCACATCATTTGCCATGTGCCTGCTGCAAGAGATCAGAGAGCCCATCTTATTCACCTGTGAAATGAACAGAGCCGACCATAATAATGATTCCCAGATGACGATGATGGAAATGTTTTGGAATCTATCATCATAAGTCATGAACAAATAAAGGGGGTTTGATTTCAGTCTGGAGCCAGAGATCAACACAAGCTGGTTAATTGTATTTCAGTGATGGATAAAGAATCATGGGTAGAAATGCTGGGTGGTATTACGGTATACTGTATGATGACAGAAATGTGTCAATTGACACATGTGTTTTATTTTAATATTAAAATCAAAACACTATTCTGCAAATAGTCAATAATAAAAATAAGGCAAATGGGAGTCGACGATCTTAACTTTGTGCATATCGTTAATTTGTAAAATCACATAACTCTGTTTTAAAATATTTTTTTATTGTGCATTCCAAGTAATATCAATCAAACTCAAGGAGTTGGGTCGTTTTGATTAAGTAATAATAACAGGTAAAAATACAGACAACTAACACAAAAAACACAATAAGCATGATTTTAGATTTTTATTTATTTTAGTTATTAGTTATTATCTGTTTTTGAAAATCAATTCTTCATATACACTCCATAAAATCCTGCGTTATTTTCAACTATGCTGGGTTTAGCGGTGTCACAATATACAATAGGCCTATACAATAATGTGATATTAAAAACCATGATTATCAATGCTGCTTAATTATACACATAATATCGTAAATATTTCTTTAGCACCCATTTAAAGTTTTGCCATAAAGCAACACTTTGTATTTTTTCGTCCTTAAAATAATGTCTCTAAAATTATTTCAGTGGCAGAACAACTCTTAAACGGACGAATTCTACTGCCACTGCTACCTGAGCAGCCTCATAGCGGCTACAACCACACTCTGTAAACTCTGTGTTCGGGTCGGTACAAACAGCCCCGCCCATTCCCTGCCTGCGGAAGAGTGCGACATGGTTTCCAAACGACGTTTCTGCATTTGCTGGTTCAATAAACAAATTCACGTGTATAGCGCTGCCCACGGGGAACCTTATACAGAAACATCATTTACAGACAATTGCACTTATCAACCACATTGGGGAACTCGTGAGCAAAAGTTCTAAAGTGTTGCTTTAAGAGCCACAATGGCTAAAAACTCTCTTTCTAATCCCTACACTAAATCTAAAGCGTGATTTGTTAGCAATAAAGGATAAAACAGAATAAACTAATTTAAAGATGAATCTGACTAATAGCATTATTTGTTCATAAAAAAATCGTTTGCATGAATTTTGGCCACGATAACTATAAAGTGAAAATCTGATATTGTGACAGCCCTAGCTGGGTTGTTTTAACCCATGGTTAGGTCAAATCTGGACAGTGCGGTTGAAATCATCCCTTTTTGACCCAAACATTGGCTAAAAATAACAGCAAAATAGCACTTTCAAGACTGTTGAATCCAAATGCAAATGTGCATATTTTGGCTCTTTTTACAATGGCTTAAAACAAGACTTATCCACTCAAAATTTACAGTAAAACTTTCTTTTGCAGATACTGTACATCAATCAATTGCTCCTATTAATCGTTTCTTTTTCAACTATTAAGTTAAATGTGAACATAACCAAATGAGATGCACAGTCACATTTTCGGAGAGGTGTGTGCCAGCTTATGCGGTAGGCTCTGTGGTGCTATGCAGAAGCATAATTCTGCCTTTAATGGCTAGCAATACAAATGTTTGTGTGTGTGTAAGTGTGACACCGAGTTCTGATGGGGACTATATATCTGAAGAACTGGAGGAGACCGAAATATATGTAGGTGTCCGCGTGTGTGGGAGAAAGGACGCTGTGAGATACAGCACTGTGCAGTACGACACATGCTGGCGAGTTTGATTTTTCATTAACCTCCAAAGCCCATGTGGGGAGAAGGACTCCAGATCGGATTCTGTTCAGCATGAGCAACATCCAACTCCTCTGGAGGGAGATTAAACATCTGCTGAAATTACAGGAGAGCACAAAGCCCTACTGTGATTATTACACACACACTCACTCCTAGACCACATTATTCAATTCCTGAAACTTTCCTGATGGTCACAACGTGTCTGGAACTTGATTAATTCGGGCTTTTAAACTTTATTTCTCTTTATGACTCTATTCGTTTGGGCAGGAGTCATTTACCTGGGATCATTTTCACTAAATTGGAAACTCCAAGTATCTGTTGCTCTCCTGTGTGGTGTCTCTTTCCTTCTGACTCTCTTTAATACCAGGTCTCATTGCAAAACTTCAACCTTAATTTCAAATACCGTTCTAATACAATATAAAGTGGGAGATTAGAGACAGTAATACTTTAAATATAATATTTAAATATAAAAACTGGAATATAGAACTTGAAAAAAGGATTCACAGGAATGTTTATGGATATAAGTATTAAAATGTAGTAGCCTCAGCAGATACTTCTACATAATTCATGTTTTTTTCTTAAATTTTTCCTTTACAACTTCTTGTGAAAACTACTGCTCTGTTTTTGGTGTACTAAACTGTCAGGACTCTGTCCTTCCTGTTACGAGTTCTCATGCTCACTGGACGGAGTCGTGACAGAACCACGTCTTGCGGGTTTATGTTGCGTTTTGTGTGGAGACACGTGGCTTTGTTGTCACTTTCGCCGCGTGTCATCCTGTCTTGTCTTTCAGCCCCGCCTTCCTGTTTCTCCGTTAGTCTCCCATTAGTGTTTCATCCCTCTCACCTGTCCCATCATCTTCCTGCCAGTTCCCATTAGTGTTAATCCTTGTCACCTGTCCTTCACCGTCCCTGTATCATTTTCCCTCGTCAGTGGTTCCCTTTATTAGTCCTGTGTTTATTCCCATTGTTGTTTGGTGCATTGTTCTTTGTACGTGTGGTTTATTCGCCCTAATGTTTGTGGCCTGTGGATTTTCCCTTGTGCTGTGGATTTATTATTTTTATAAACTTTGGACCTTGTTTATTTTGCCCCCTTGAGGGAAGTTTTTGGTTTATCGTTTTGTATTTTAGTTTATTTTGTCAGACACCCCCTCGTGGGTATTTCCTTTGTTCTTATTAAAGTCTTCTGTTTAACCCTTCACCTGCCTACATTTGGGTTCTGTCCTCCCGTTCCGTGACACTAAACATCATCTATTACTGCATTATCATCAAATTCTGAATTACCCTCAGTCTAAAAATTGCTGTTTTTTGTCAATCCTGCGTTGGTTCTAATATAAACATCATCTGGGTTAATTTAAGACAACAGTTGGCTTAGTCCATTTTTGACCCAACGGTTAGTTGAAAATAACCCAGCAATTTTTAGAGTTTGTCCCTAAATTTTACACACACGCACGCACAATTATCTCTGTGGGCACAGTCCATAGGTGTAATGCTTTTTATACTGTTCAAACTGTATATTTTATACTCTACCCCTAAACCCTTAAGATCATAGAAAACTTTTTGCATTTTTAGATTTTCAAAAATGATTGTTCTTTACGCTTTATATGTTTTTTTGTCCATGGGGACCTCAATTTTGGTACACACGGTGACATGAGTCCCCATGAGTTAGTGTGTATTCAGGTTAAGGTCCCCACAGGATATAAGAACAAGGCACGCTTGTTGCCTTGTTCTCACACACAAACACACTGTTGGCTGCTTTGCATGTCATTTAAATGTAGCCATTCCATGTAAATATCTGGTTCTCAGTTAATTACATCGTTGTTGTTTAAACTGTACATTATACTTTAAGTCAAAAGTCTGGTTCCATGAAACTAGGTATGTTCTGATTAGTGTCAGTCCTAAAAGTCACGTCCATGGGCCACTGGCTGAACGTCTGATGCATAAAGTGAAAAAAAAAAAAATAGAAAGACTTCAGGAGTTCAAAGTCATCATCTTATTGGTTAAATTCAGATAGCTAAGATAATTGATCTACTATTAAATCAATGTTAAAAAATTACCTTGTTTTGTTTAATGCTGAACAAAATGAACTATGATTGGTTGCTTTACATGTCAATCATATGGGCCCTCATTTATCAAATGATGGTATGCCATGAAAACTGTGCGTACGCTTGCTTCCATGCAAAACTTGGCATTTATCAATATGGACTTGAATGGGTTGCTACGATTAAATCTAACGACAGGTCTAAGCTCGTGTACGCAAGTATTAAGATAAAGTGAAGGTCCGTCTATGCTTTACCCTTTTGATAACAGAAAAGGAATAATGACAAATAGAAATATTAAAAAATAAATTGTTTAGTATGACAAATGTAAAAATAGATTGCAATGTGATTTCTTATTTTCATTACATTAATAAAGTATTTTATTTTCTAAAAGTAAAACATTAAAAACTACAATAATCAATATAATTACAAGCAATGGGTTAGTTTATTGATTTGCAAGGTGATAGCTTTGTTTGATAAATATGCATTCTAATGAAAACAGACAACACGCATGCTTTAATGTTTTTTTTTATTTGTGCGATGTTTATTTGTGCTACGGTGTGTGTGACTGGGTCACAGCTCGAGGTTGCCTGGCTTTGTGTGGCAGGCTCCAGCTTGGTTTGTGGGGGCTGAAGACCGCTGGCTCTTGCCTCAGACAGATCTGAAAGAGAAAAAAAAAATGAAGCAAACATAAAACTGTGCATGCTTGATTTAAGCAGCCTGAAATGCAAGATTAGCAGCATTAGATTTTAAACATTTATGCTCTTTAGAAACATGCATCTGTCTCCTCCGCCAAGGACCATTTTTTCTTCACCTACTGTAAATGAAGAAAATTGTAAAAATATTTACATATAAACATTATTCTATAATTGCGCCGCAAAAATATCAGTCATTTATATCTACATTCGTTTTTCCATTAACACATTAATGTAGGCTAACTCAAACAAAATTCTTCAAGACTGAAGTCAGATTATAATTTTGTTTAAATGCACTACACAAACAAAGTAATTTAAAACAACAATACTTTCAGTGTAAAAATAATAGTAAAACAATAATAATTTGCGGTGATATTACAAATCCATATGAAAAATACAAACCTGATGAGCTGCAGTTCGGTTCACTACGCCAACGCTGTTGACCGCAGTAGTGATGTCTTTCCAAACTGGTTTATTTTAGTTCCTTTGATTCCGCTTTTCAAGGTGAAAGATTCAATTTCTAAATCTGAAAAGTTCCTCTTTTTGGCCGGTTTACGTTTCTCCATGTCGCAAAATCTAGGGGCGAGGCGTCTACACCCTGAATTTATTGAGGCGTGATATGTAAATTACGATCGTTTTCAGCCGCCGCATTGATCAAGGTATGATTATTCGTACGACGGAATTGGCCTCATACGAAAGTTTAATAAATCACACGTGAGCGTTGTCGTAAGATGATTTTTTCGACACTGGTTACTAGGTTCGTTTGATAAATGAGGGCCAATGGACTCTTTCGTTGTCCTTGGCCAATAAATGCTCCCATCATTCAGATTATGTTCTAATCTGAGACCAGCGCTGCCGTTTCTTGCACATCTATTAGAGATAAAACTTTGGGAGCTGGCCTCAGATCAGCATTTGGATGCAGTGCGAGCAGGATCCATGGATAAAAATGGAATGTTGAAGTTTCACAGAAGACACAGAATGAGGTTTCCTTGACTCCACTCTCTGTGAACACACCATTACTTCTGACAGTAATATCAATATCAACACCGACAGATATGTTGAATGATTTTGATTAGAGGCAAATATACCACACTGTGAGCTTTGAAAATCTAATTAGCCCCACCGAATGTGGAGTTCATCAACAGCTGAAAAGCTTTTTCCCCACGCGTTTAAACACGCTGTGCTCAACCTCTTCTCATTCTGAAGTTTGCATTTTTTTTTCAAGTGTCTCGCTGTTCCAACTCCTTAGGCTTCAAGCTGCACGGCATCTGCGATCTGAGTGCACGGACCCTAATATGCGCCTTTCTTGTTAATATAGAGCACTTTATTACTTCTCCTGCTTGGGTTTTATTTCTAAAAAGCCTTTTCTCCCACAAATAAAACAGCTTTGTGGCAGGAGCACCTTTGGCAACTCAGAAATGAAAGTAAATTTATTTCATCTCGAGTAGTTTATTGCAAAATAAAAATGGCATATAATTGCTTTTCTTTGTAATGCATTCATTATTCATGCTTAGAATTAAAATTAACAAAACATACACGCGTGGTATTCACTTGCATTAAAAAAGCAGAATCACCTTGAAACCCTGGACCACCCTGCACATAAAACCATCTTAGATCTGTATAATCCGCCATGCTCACCATACTGATTTATGTTAGTTTACGCAGTGGATCAGCTGTTCACCAGCAAATCTTAGCTTTCTGGTAAAACTGGTTGACCTTGCTGGTTTAAAAGCCTGGTGGGGCACCAGCACACACAGCATCCCATGCTGTGGACCAACATTCATACCAACTCACCTACCGGCGATCAGCTATACTTGTCTGTTCCACAGGGCACGCAGAGACCAAGGAATGAGAGAAAAATAGGTCTGAATTCTGGAGATTAATCCCAAACTAATCTGATTAAGAGGGCTGTGGGTTATAACCGAGTCAAGAACAACAGCAAATGACTTTTTTTCATTTATGCTTTCAGCAGCATTATCTATTAATGAAATCTGGAGAGGTAGACGAAACGCAGAGGTTCCGTTATGTGTATGTGTGTGTGTGTGTGTGTGTGTGTAGCTATATGCAAGACGCACACACAGACATGCGTATGGCCTTGGGTGAACAGAGCAACTCAGCGGGAGATCTGCACAATGAGGACCAGTGTCGCCCTGCTCTCACAGAGAGAGAGAGAGAGAGAGAGAGAGAGAGAGAGAGAGAGAGAACTCCTCACACAAGACGTCCAACAGTGAATACAGCCAGCATGGTCACCTCAGAGCACAGTCAGTAATGAGCACGCTCTGCCTTGTTTCCCACAGGATTTCGAGAGACCGTGGCGCTGATGACGTCACACACTAATTAGCATATTTGTGACATCATCACGTCGTGTTTGCGTTTGGTCTAGTTTTGGCACTTTAAATCTGTTTCGCTTCTACTCTCTGATCACATTATATTGTATTTTAACACAACTGAATGCTATTTTAACATATTATCTGTTCTGTTGCCAGACATAAAACGAGTATAAAATAGTGACTAAACACGACCTAATAACATCTCGTGTTTAATCCAACCAGCTGTTACTTTAACTGCTGCTAAAATCCTGGGCCTGTGTTCTTAAAGCTTCTAAGAATCCTTTAAGAAAGCTCTTAATTTAGCTTTAAAACTTCTACTTACTGTAGGAGTCTTAGCTTAAAAGCGATTCAGGACCAATCTGAGAGCAACTTTGAGCAAGGAAAAGACAAAAACTTTTATCTTAGTGAGGAGGCAGGGCTGACCCCGTTGTGATTGTGATTGGTTGCTTGGCCAAAGATAAAAAAGAGTGCTTTTAAGTATAGGGTTGTTAGTTTGAAATTGCACATAATTCTTTCTGTTTTACCGTACTCACAAACACACATGCACTATATATATACAGTATATATTCTTTATTTTTTCCATGCTGTTCATGTCAACGTATTTGATAGAAAATCAGATGGTCAAAAAACTTATTGTGACACAAAAACAGTGTCACAATAAGTTTCTGTAATTGCTGTAATTGTTTGTGTGATCAGATTGTGACAGTTGTGACAGAAACAAATAATTTCTGCTGAATAGTTGCATTTCTCGGTCACAAACATGGACCCTGCACGATCTAATGTGTTGTGTCTTATTAACTCACTGTCATTCAATTGAATTTATTTAAATTTTATAGCACTTTTACAATTTGCATTGCATCAAAGCAACTGTACAAGAAAACCAAAACCAAGAAAAACTCAAGTTGAACACACAAAAACAATTGAAAAAATCGGATAAACCTTGAAAGTAATATGGACATTGTCATGCATTGCAACATATTTCTTCTCACTTTTCGTGTTTCGGCCATTTTCTCTGCTGCTAAAGAAACTCTTAAACCTCTTAAAAGTCCTCCTCGCAATTCCTAACAATTTTGGACCTTAAGAGCTCTCTAAAGGCTAAAATACACTATACAGTAAGACTTTTGCTCAGATTTTGCACAGATTTTCAGTCTTGACTTCAGTCTTGAGTTGCAGAAAGTCTGTGCCAGTCTGTAGATTTGATCAGTTGGTGTGTTTCTATCTTTCAAAACTTTCAAAAGGTCTGCAAGTGTATGATGTCTAGTTTTAAAAAAGTCTGTTCAGATTTTCAAAGTGTATTCCATCCATAAGGGTTAAGATGCTTTATGAATGACTTTTTTCTTTACTTGGGTCTTTTCTATAATTTTATGAGGAAACGCCCACATTTCTTGCACTAAGATTTTTCATGAATACGGGCCCTGATTTATAAACGCGACATCTTTCGTTAAGGCATGATGAACTCGATCAGCCGTCTTCTCTGTCAATAACATCTGTGACTGTTGAGGTTTACGTGGAGAGGAAAGTACACGGAGGAACGCATATTGAAAAAAAACGCCACGGGAGGTGCTGCAAGCAACATCAGAGAGAGAGAGAGAGAGAGAGAGAGAGAGAGAGAGAAGCGCTCGCAACTCTAAAATGAATTAAGTTGTTTTAAATAGTAAAATAAAAATGGAAATCATGAGAAATCTATTCATGGTGGCCAGTGTTGCTAGTGTGGCAGGCCGCAATGAATAAATCAATATGGAAAACAGACAACACAATGATATGTTGTTATGAGAAGTATACAATTTTTTGGGTTCGTTTTGAAACTATGGCGGAACAAATTAGCCTATGGCAGGCCCCCATAGTCTAATGATGAATGGGAAACACTGCTCTGTGTATCCTCCAAATGCAACTACAGTGGCTAAATCACCCAGCGTGATTAGCATATCACTGATCATGTAACAGCACTTGGTCGAGAGACCAAATTTCAAGCTGTGCTCAGTCAAAAAGAGATATGGTGAAACTTCATCAAAAAATAGTGCTGAAATCCAAATTTCTCTGAAATCAGCTTTCCCCCATGCTGCTTTTTTCAGATTTTCCAGCATGCATAACAGCCTCTAATCCAGGAGCAAGCAGAGACATAGATTAGGGCCAAATTTATTTTCCAGACCATTTCGGCTTTTACAGCACCCCGGGACACTACGCCTTCAAAATAATGTTAGTTCTTGCTTTTCAAAAATGCAAAAGAAAAAACCTATGTAGACAGCAAAAGCATGTAAACCAAGGGAGTTGATTTGGGTGGATTTTACGCGATCTGATTTTCAACTTGCGCGGAAGATGAGATTGACGTACGTTCATGGCAATCGCGCCGCCCGATTCACGTCATTAGCACCGCCTGTCTATACGCATCTTTGCATTGAATTTGTATGTAATTTACTACCACAAAATGCTTAATTCGGGTTTGGTGAGAACCCAGTGTAAGCGCCAAAGCAAAGCTGTGTCAACAAGACGCGATAAGCATGATTATGCAGGCTACTGGTAAGAAAACATTCTTACTGACAGTTTATTGATAAAAATACGGGACAAGTTGCGTCACATATTGATTCAGGAACAGTGTTTTTCCCAATGCATCACAATCCCATATTAACCCAATGAGTTGCAAACTTAAACGTTAGTGTGTGTCTGTACTTATTTACATCTATGAGGATAACTAAATCCTGCAGAAGCAGCCTTGCCAAGCTGTAGCACAGGTGGATAGACAGAGGCAGGGTCACAGGTGATTAGGCTTTAAAAACATGATTATGTTATTTGTTGTGCATTATATTAAAGTAATAATAAAGTTGCACTGTTTTAAAGGTTTATTAAGCACTCAGTCATACATATAGTAGTTTTAAAAATGTAGGCTAGGAATATGTACGAATAAAAGTCATTTTTATCCAGACTGTACAGTATGTCACAAAACATAATGACAGAACCCAATTGCAGACGAGAGATACAACAGAAAGGTATTTATTTAAATAAACAAAACACATAAAACAAAATCCCACAAGGGGGAAAACAGGTAAAG
Organism: Triplophysa rosa; assembly: GCF_024868665.1. Taxonomy (NCBI): domain Eukaryota; kingdom Metazoa; phylum Chordata; class Actinopteri; order Cypriniformes; family Nemacheilidae; genus Triplophysa; species Triplophysa rosa. The sequence continues at coordinate 21,334,646 of NC_079893.1, read as the reverse complement.
ATACAAAAAAAACACAAAATAAACACTTCCCACGTGGGGGAATAAACAGGAGGGAACGAGTGACACCAGACTAGGATAAGACTTACTATAAACAAGGACACGACGACGCGTAGACAACGTGTTTGACAACAAACCGGCAAACACACAGAGAACAAAGGGACATTATATAAGGGACAAGTAACGAAGGATAATTACACACGGGAGGTGACGGACAGGTGACAGGGATCAACACTCAAGGTAAGATTACGGGAGACAGGAGGCGGGGCTGAGAGACAAGACAGGATGACACGCGGCGAAAGTGACAACAATGGCCACGTGTCTTCCACACATAACAAAACAAGGCCGGCTGGACAGGGCTTGACGCCGGCTGGAAGGCCGGCTGGACAGGCTTGACGCCGGCTGGAAGGCCGGCTGGGACGCCGGCTGGATCACCGGACTGGACGCCGCTGCACCGGACTGGACGCGGCTGGAGCCGGCTGGAGCCGGCTGGCCGGACTGGATCCGCTCACCGGACTGGACCCGGCTGGACGGACGCCGGCTGGACCGGACTGGACGCCGGCTGGACCACCGGACTGGACGCCGGCTGGATCACCGGACCGGACCCCGGCTGGAATACCGGCTGGGGTGCCGCCTGGATAACCGGCTGGTTCGCCGGCTGGAATGCTGGCTGAGGTGCCGGCGGAAAAGGCAGCAACCCCCTCTTCTTCTTCTTCCGCCGGGGTCGGACCACTGAGCACGTGGCCGGCTGCAGGGGTGCGGACGGTGGGGAAACCATCTCCGTGCCTGAAGAGTCAGATGGGGAGTCCCATGACTCCCTTCTCCCACGCCTTCCACGGAGGCTGGGAGGGCCCCGACCCGAGGATGCTGGGATGGACGGGACTGAGAGGCCCACGGCCCCAGTGACCAGGACGTGGTCCTCCGAGATGGTACCCAGGTTGAAACGGGAGGAGTCCCGGGGGCAGTTGGAAGCGATGCCATCTAGCCGCTCCTCTCGAGAGTGCAGCTGATCCACCAACCGAGAGAATGGAAGGTAAATCAACTCCTCCCGTTCATCTAGGGGTGGAGGATTATCCATCCCGGCCACCAGATAGGCACTCACCAGCACCTCAGGGAAGGTACCCCTCCTCGCCTCAAACTCCCGGGCGTACTCCTGCAGGGGACGATGGCCTTGTGCCGGGAATGGCCCATCGCCGGCGTGGGATTGGGAGGCAATGGAACTCCACCACTCCCGGCTAGAAGCACACGGCCACCGCATAATGCTGATCTCTCGTCCGCTGGGTTCTTCTTTGGCCGGTTTGTTCTGTCACAAAACGTAATGACAGAACCCAATTGCAGACGAGAGATACAACAGAAAGGTATTTATTTAAATAAACAAAACACATAAAACAAAATCCCACAAGGGGGAAAAGCATCAGGTAAAGATACAAAAAAACCACAAAATAAACACTTCCCACGTGGGGGAATAAACAGGAGGGAACGAGTGACACCAGACTAGGATAAGACTTACTATAAACAAGGACACGACGACACGTAGACAACGTGTTTGACAACAAACCGGCAAACAGACAGAGAACAAAGGGACATTATATAAGGGACAAGTAACGAAGGATAATTACATTTTGAAGGAAATTACAATTTCTAAGGAAACTGATCTTGCTGTAGACAACAATAGACAGTGTAGCAATGAGAGTGACAACAATGGAGAACAGTGTAGAAAACTATTGAAAGTATTGTTCAAATTTTATAGTTTAAATAAGTCAAGTAAACGGCGCTAAACATTATGAAAATGTACTAAAGATATCAAATTAAGTTCTGATAATCAGATGTATTATTTATAAATATTTATCTTCTGGCTATATTATATGTATACAGTAGGAAGATAGACAACATATATAACAATGAAGTATGAATATGCACAAACAATGAGAGTACAGTATATGACTAAACTGGTGTTCATGGGGTCTGTACTGTAGGTCTTTATCGCTCTTCACTCTCTATTAGATGAGCACTTTTAGTGTGTTGCGACTCTCTGTCTTTAGGTTTGTTTATTCTCTGGCTTGTTTTTGCACTGCAAGTCTCTGGTGACTACTCACGCGTCTCCCAAAACTGGAGGTAGAAGCGTGTCACATCAAAGCGCTCACGCGCTCACGAGCATCATCGCGCATTTCAATGCAAGTTTCACCTTGGCTCGCCTGAAGTTAAACTTTATAAAACTATTAACAGCTTTTCAAAACAACCTGACTTCTGAAATACGTGTTGAGAATGAGCTTTTTTAAACGCTGGCGCAGATCCCTGCACGAGCACTGAGGGTGAGAGAAGCGCCGGACTGGAGCGGATCACTAAACTACAGACTGAAAGAAGGTCAAAAGAATGTTTGATACGTTCATTTGTTACGGGTGGATTAATTCATTCGTTTTTTTCAGAATAGCGCCTAATTTGCAGAGTGACGAGTTAACCACGCGGAATACATGGAATAGAAAAATCTCTTACGGTTGACATTTCATTCCGTGGTAACAGAATATTCCGTCATTCCGCCTAGCCCTATGGTGTATATTCTTTCAGTACTCAAAATGAGCCCTAATTAAGCGAGTATATTTGCATAATATTTCAAAGAATAATTTGCAATATCTCTGCTACTAGATTATTCTCCATATTCACTGAGCTTGTCTATACTGCTTGGTTGGTTCTTGTCACATGAACTACAATGACCTGTCCTTGTAGATCAATGTTACTTTACATGATTTTCAGGTCGGGACAGGTTGTCAAAATCAAATGTGTTATTGTCATGAATAATTTTGTCAAGCCTGTTTTGTTTTGTTTCTACAGATTAAATAAATATGATAAACAGTAGTGTTTTATTTAATAAATAATACAAGTCAGACAGGAGTAATATAAGGTAAGCAACATTGCTGTTTGTCACATGGTATATACACGTCACTTACAGATTTCATTCACCTCTTCTCCCATGTGTGGTTTCGGACGCATCATTACATATACAACAACACTATGTAAGCTTTTGTTCCTGTGCAGTTGAACAGTCAGAGGACAAGTGAAGGTTATTAAAGTGAGATCAAAGCAGCATTTGTGGAGAGACACTTTGTCTCCGACTGTTTGCTCTGACATTTTTGAGTGCTAATACTCCAACCGTGTGAAAAAGTAGCACACCCTGCCAGCTTTTGATGTGTCAAAGCATTGTACATGAGAAACTTCACAATCCAGCATCATAAAGCAGAAGTGTGTATTTGTTTTATTCATTATTGAACAGGAATATAGTTTTCCCTTAACTATCAAAGACATGATGGCGAAGCCTTAGAGAAGTTTGTGATGTGTTTAATAAGTGTGCAGAGGGATCAGCATACAGTATGGTTTACAACTGGTCTGCACTAAAAATCTTACAAATCTGACTTGGAAAATGACATAGTAGATATCACCCAATTTCCAGCTTTTCTTTCACTGTCTCACAGCATGGCCTTCAGTGTATGGTGCAAGACTATGTTTCACAAAAAAATATTTGATTTATTTCAGCATCATGTTGTATGGTGCTGGTCTTTGTGTGCTGTTGGCTAGGCTACAGCAGTGGTGCCCATAATGACTAGTAAGAAAACACACTCTCAGTTTCAGAGGTGTTATAGCAATACCAAAGAGAAGAATGCGTTTTACCATCATATACATCCTGTCCTTCGAAACCTTGTATTTCCATATTTTGTGATTTTTATGTTTTGCCATGAATCATTATTATTAGTCACCCTTTATGTTTGTCATTGGGTTTTGCAAATATCTAACCAATTAAAAGTATTAAAAAGTGCTTGGCAACTTTGACAACACAGCATTTAATCATTTCAAAATTACAGTGTTTTTTCCATTTCCATTTCCATTTTCCAGAAAGCATTGAATTTGGACATCCGAGGCTTCAGAAGGACAACAAAGGTATAGACGATCTATCATTTGAGGTACTTGTTTGTCCCTTTGGGTAATTCTAAATCAATAAGAAAGTTGCTGTTAAGGTTAATGAGTGCTGAATAACAGAAATGTAATTGAAAGATTTTTACATTATGAATGGAGATTAGGGTTATTAGGTGATTATACCAACTTCGGTCTAACTTGAGAAACGTCATTACTTTCACACACTCTTCCAGACTTATCAAGGCCATGATCATATCTTTATTTTAAGAGGAGATACATGTTTTTGCATTAATGAAAGATAATTTTCATGTTTCCGCAAGTTCTTCCATCAGGAAAAAAATCATAAAACACATCTCACATGCTTAAAGGGACAGTTCACCCAAACATAAAAATTTGTCATCAAATACTTTCCTTCGAGTTGTTTCAAATCTGTATACATTTCTTCGTTCTGATGAACACAGAGAAAGATATTTGGAAGAATGATTGTAATCAAACAGTTCTTAGCCACCATTGTCTATCACGCCGTAGAACTGTTTGCTTTCCTACATTTTTCAAAATATCTTCTTTTGTGTTCATTAGAACAAAGAAATTTAAGCAGATTTGGAAAAACTTGAGGTTGAGTAAATGAAGACAGAATTTTTATTTTTGGGTGAACTGTTCCTTTAAATGCCAGTCATCAATAACCTTCTGACCTGTATTTTATAATGTGGTGGTCCAGTGACCCCAGTAAGTATTATACTGTTATCACACCATCAAACCTTCCAGGACATAATTTGTAAATAATTTTAGTGAACTTACACCCATTTGTGTCTCTGAATAGGAGAACTCCTATTCCTTAGGCTCCTTCCCAGCCTTTACACCACGGGTGACAGAATATGAGTGATATTCCAGTGGAATTTGCAGGTCAGCAATAGGACGCCCCAGCAGGTCTCGCTTATGACAGGGGATCAACAGCGGTGCCTTGCTGCAGAACAGGACCATCAAATCCGGCTGAGAAAATAACTAGTGTCTTATAGGCCTTGACTTTTTCTGACCTCCTCCAGACTAGCAAGAAGAGCAAGAATGCAATATCCAAACAAACAGTCTTGTGATGATGGAGTATGAAGCTTTCAGTGACATTTTATAATGTTTAACACTCAAGTCTCCTAGGACTGTATCGTACTGTGATCTTTGGTCACTTAGTTTTTTTCAAGAATACAGTATTGCATGCTTTGACTGTCAATGTACCCAGAAGGAGCACAAGTTTACCCTAAACTAATCCAACTTATGAAAACGTTTTACTTCCAGCACCTTGAATCAATGCCAGTGAATGTGGTACTGCCTTGAGATCACTGAACTTACTTGCACTTCGAAGTAAATCTGGAAATCTCTCTGTGAAAATAAACCGCAGAGGTGAAACGCAGTGCTTTGTGCCTTCTCATAAAAAAATGAAAGGATTTTAAAAGGTCCTCTGCAGTTCTAGATTTAAAGTTCAGTGTCATAACAGACTGATTCATTTCCTGGACCGCTAGCATTATTGTTTACCCGATTTCACCTCTATTTGTTGATGTTTGGAAACCAAAGAACTGTAAGAAATGCAGTTGTGTATTTTGTTCAGTTTACAATCACAAATGTAATTCTTGACTAATTTCTTCACTGAATCTTCATTATGTCTTTCGGCACAATCGTGATATGTTCAGTTTAATGGTTAAAGGAAAGGAAGGTTATTCAATTCTGAGTTAAATACGCTGTTTGAATTCATAACGTATGCTTAAAAAGCATATTCAAAGCAATCAGAGACAGGAATGAATATCTGGGAAATTCAATCTGAACAGGCTGGTCCCTTTATTAATCTCTCTTCATAAAGTACAACAGATTTCTCATCCACTATACCATTGAAGATAAAGTAATATGATCATTTGACTTGATTGCCATCATCTTCATTGTATAGCATTAAGACGACTCCCGATTCGGTCTGCCCTGATTTTGTGATCTTGGCGTCTCATAGTGAAAACAATTGAAAGTGGGAATTCAAAATCCAAAAATAGGACAAAAGCCTGAGGTAGAGAGAGCACTCACCCCTGTTATCTTCTTTAATAACTCAACCCGAGAAACGCGCAATGCTCGCGGGGCACCAGAACCTGTGATTAATGACACCTTGCTTGGCCTTTGTATAACTACATACCATCCTTAGGCCTTCAAGTCATTTCCAAGGTTATTGTTTCTGTTCTAAATAACCCTGTTAAGGAGCATTTGATTATTATAGGTCTTTTAAAATCATGCTGAAAACACATGTTGCATTATTATTTACCGTCTTGTGCATCTAGACTCAAAAAAGGGATTTTTGAAAAGCGTAAACATTTGTAAGGATATTGTTATAAATTTATTGAATTTGTGTTGTAATGCAGAGGCAGTGCTCTGCTCATGAAAAATGATGGCCAAGGGCACCATATTACTTGTGATAGATCTTTTGGGGAAAGATAATAATCATGCAGAGGATAAAACCTCATTCGTGGTGTTTTACTCCTGTTATTCTGTGTTATTCAATTTCCCCTAAAGCTTTACAATGTCTAAAAACCGGGAATTCTCTTTTTCGAGTCAGAAATTGAATATAAATTGCATTTCATGTTGTCAATGATGCATGTTCTCAAAGTTTAAGACTGCCAATAGCTTAAAACAATGACGACCTTTATCTAGACAACTTTTTGCGTCTCTTTCAGAAGAATTGATTTTAATCACAGTCACATAGTCAGAAACAAATGTATAATACAATGCAATGTAAGTCGCTTTGGATAAAAGCATCTGCCAAATGCATAAAAATGTAAAAAAAATGTAAATGTAATCAATGTAAGAAAAAAAAACATGCAAATAAATGAGATGAAGGTTCTGAATGGATTATGCATGCATGCTTTCCATGAACTTCCATGATCGATATGAACAGACAAAGACAACACTATTCATGAAATTCTACACAGATTCACGCATACTAATGTCCGTCCCCAAGTGTGACCCTGAGATGTCCCGCGGGCCTGCTCTGAACTGAACTACTGCTCCATTAATAATGTGAGCCGAGTTGGCTTCTAGCTGCTGTGGGGCTCATTTCCTGATCATATTATAATGGCATCACTTCCACTTCCCCCGATGGCTTTGACTCAGCACAATTCTAAATATATTCCCTCACACATGTAGAAAAAATGACCCTAGACTCATGGTGATCACTCACACGACCAGTTCGAACAGAACTTTAATGAGAGCCTTTAATTAATGCTTGGTGAGTTTCCAGCAGAGAGGTGGAGAGCTGATTAGAAAGGTGAAAAAGAGTCGACACCTGAGGACATTAACGCTCACTTCTGAGATAGGGTGGTAAATAAAAACAGCCAATGCAAAAACAACACAGCCGTTTCTGACCCTTAATGCACGTTTCCCCAGCCAATCATGATCTAACATGCACCTATTTGTCACCCTAATCATGGATGTCCATGTTTTCTAATGGGGCTGCAGCCACTCATAAGAGTCACTAATCTGAGGCCCGTTTAAATCAGAGACACGCACAAGATAAACCACCGGGGCCAATTAGTTATGATGTTAAACCACAGACACTTAGGACTCATCCAATTTAAGAAACAAATAAATTCCGAGGGCACTTACTTCGGTGGAGTGCTCTCAGCAGCCTGTTGATGCTGATTAAATATCGGCACATGGCGAGGGAGGCACGCCGCATTTATTACCCTGCCTTTGAGTTTCTCTCTGTTTAGAGGATACATTTTTAAAGTAAATGACTCTATGCTCAAGGGACCTCTATATTGCCTTGAAACATTAGAAACAACAACAGCCTATACATGCTACAAAAACATCAGAGAAATGGAAATTAGAGGGATGAATCTGGGTCATACACATTCAGGAAACAGGGCTCTTGTTCAAAGCGGGGAACCGAGGGGGGTGGCTAGAGGTTTCTTCAAATGACATTGGAACATGAAGCGCACAAATAAAAGTTCCACAGAATGGTTGAGGATGGAATTAGCGGTCGACAGGCCTGCCAGAAATATTGAATCTAATCTAATGATAATTATGCACTTTAAATTTATTCGCAGAATGAAAATAGAGGAGCTTAAAGAAATAAAAAACTGAAATTCCATGCCGTGCATATTTATTTGCAGCACAATAATGTGTAAAGTGAGGCTCAGAATGAACTCGCAACGCAAATGTCAAAAATATTTTAGGAATGTCATCTCTCGCTACACCTGTGTGAGTTTATAAACCAAGATATTTTTAATGGATGCTTTAATATTCAAGTGAAGGCAAATGTTTTATCAGTTACAGGTCAGATTTTTTAAATTAAATAAAAGTGAAGAAGGACAGAAACATATAAGCCAAAACAAAAGCAACATGTTTTAAACATTTGTAAATATGTGCATTTTTAACAATCATTGATCATTTTAGCCTGCACAATATTTGTTAAACCAAACCAAAAATTGCTATGACAGTCTAAGGACAGACAAAATCTTTGCAGTATTTTGAGCAAATATTTAGGCAGCTTGGGTAAATAGCAAATAAGGGTTCCTGCTTCACTGGACCCCCGGGGAGCCGCAAGGCCGCGAGGGCGGGGTCGCAAGATGATTTCCATAAATATTTTTTTTTATTAATAGAAATCGCGTATGTAATCAATAACTGTAACAAAATATAAAAATATTAGGAATTTCCTCCCCCTCGATCATGACCCCTGAGGTGATTACGTCACATTAACGACATTAGCAACCGCATTAGGTTAGGTGCAGCTAGTCCATTTACAGCACCACATTAAACAGTCCCATGTGCACGCAGACTATTTTTCAGGCTTTAAGTTTAGGATACTCTTATTTGTCGAAATGAAACGTTGATTAATATCGACCAAAGACAACGCAGGGAGGCCAGCGGAGGAGGGTGGAGAAGCGTCGCAGTCAAAGGGGACATCGCCCTCAGGTACGAAAAGAGGCACATCCATCAGCACTCCAATCAGTTTGATGAAATTCGACCATCTGTAGTAATAGTTCATCGTTTATGATACTTTACAACAAGTACTGAGTAAATAACTATAAAATAATATTATGTTTGACTGTGCTGTTGTCATTATGCGCGTTTGGGTAGAATAGGTGCATGTGAGCATTTGCACGCACGTTTGTATACTTTAACCACCTCCGAGGATAGTGGGGGTCTCGAGTCACTGGCACTCTTATTTTGGGGGTCGTGGGCTGAAAAGTTTGGGAACCCCTGCACTAAGTAATAGTGGAGTGTAAATCACATAATGGACTTTTTCCTGTAGAACAACAGAGACTGTCACTCCTCATCAGAAGTGCTGTACTGTCTATGATATTTTGTTTCCAATTGCTGTCTAAACATGGCCAACCTACAAAAGAATCTACAGCAAACATAGTTTATCTTATTTCCTACACCAGGAGCGTAAGTCACAAATGTTGATACTGAAATATGAATGATTCGCATAACATCCAAGCATATAATTTCAGTGCATTTGTTTGTTAATAAACCATAACCAGACAATCCCTCAAAATCATATATAGGGATTTATTCATTTTACTGTATAAGGTTTAGAGAAAGTTAATACTGCCATATTCAATTCCTTCAGAGGGTCCACGTAACTGTTCAGTAACAAGAAACTGTACATTCTAGATCTATACAGCACATGCTTAACATTTTCCAACATATTCGAGTTTCTATAAAATGAAAACCTACATTGTTTACACTAGGCCTGCAGATTTGGTGAAAAGCCTCCAGATAATCTTAGCTTGTTCATTATGCTATCAGCCACTCAGAGGCGACATGACAAAAATGTCACCGCCTGAGCCATAATTACATTTCTAAACCCTGTGCTGGAAAGATAAACACCACGTCTATATTAAAATACCTACTGGGGGAGTCAACCACGAGAGAGCTTCACAAACATGCAAATGAAAAGTAATTTGTGACATCAACAAATGCACAGGAAATCATTGGAGGGTCTTCTCAGAGTTTAAGAAACGTCCTCCCAAAACTGAACCCGTGTGCACAGTCCCATTGCTTTGGAATGCCACTGAGAGCTGCTAGAAATTATGAAGGAAGGAGAGAGTACATTTTGTTTAGTTTTTTTCAGAGAAAAAGATTAATTATTAAAAACACAACATTGCCTTGATGTTAGGCATGAGCTTGTTGTATAATTCAACACTCAAAAAAAGCTGGTACGGTTTCCTAGTTTGACTCCTGGCGCTGGCCAATTCTCTACAGACTTGTAGAGAGACAGCCGAGCGAGGGAGCTGTCAATCAAGCCGAGACACAGAGGGCCATGTCACCACAAAGAGACAGCTGTGCCAATCTCATCTTTGAATGTCAGTGATTGGAATCTTGAAGCGCACAAAGAAGCAGCCAAATGAGGCTTTTCTGCAAAATCTACCTCGATTGGCATGACGTGAGGAGGTGCGCTGGGTCTCTGATTGTCAGCCATGAGCAACACAATTTCTACTTTGTATATTGTGAATCTGACGGAAGGAACAGAGAAAAGCTAGAGAAGAGTTGTGTAAAACTTCTCCTGTAAATGCCATACTTGGGGCGCCAAACTTATCAAAGAGGAAAAACAGGAAAAGTATCCGATATATCTTGTTCAGGAGAGAATTGCGCTCGACTCGAATCAAGCCAAAGGTATGCTCGTGTGCCAGAGTAAAACAAACACACACAGCAGTTGTGCTCATTGGGGGTCTGACATCTCTTGAAAACCACAAAAGTCCCTGTTTTTACGCCCCTGTGTGAGCTGTTATTAAACGTTAGCGCTGAAACTCTTCACTAATCAACTGTCATCTGACAAGAGACATCAGGGAAAAGATGGCAGTCTTGAGCGAGGCGTTCAACGTTTGCCATGGTGTCACTTACAGAGCCTGCCTGAAAATTTGGAGAACACAAACGCAAATAACATCACAGGCAAGAAAAGAAACAATAACCCACGTAAACAAATAAATCGCAAAGTGGCTGTCACGCTCGGCAGAGAGGATTGCATCAAAAGCTGGTGTCATGCTGATCTGAAGAAAAAGATGACAGGAAGAAATCACGGCTGTATTTGTCCTGATTTGTATTTCACAAGATTGCAAAGACATCATTCGGGTATCAGAAGCTGTAGAGCAATGACACGGTTTCATAGCCGTCAGTGAAAGAGAAAACCGCTAAAAATACACTGTCCGCCTGTTCTGATGTCATCACAAACAAATGTACATCCACTGCTCCTCATGTCAACTTCCACCATGCATGTGGGCAATTCCATGCAATTGTCAACCTTAAGACGAAAAGTTTTTACCAAAGGGTTTTACCATACTGATAGTTCAGATGTAGATATTTGGTGGTTTCAAGACCCAGTTGAAGTCTCAAAGTATTTTATGTGTTTTTTCCATAGTCAGGTAAGTGAATTGTCAAATCCATAACGGTCTGTATTCCTCATAAATGGGCACATGAAAATAAGAATAAAATAATTATTTTGTGGTCTATGAAAAGTAATCCCTTCCCCATTATTTCTTCTGGTTTGAACATTTTATTTCACTGATATCCTATGATTATGACATAATATGATATGAAATGATTGATATATGGTACGGTACGGTATAAGATATTATACTTTATTGTCAGGCGAGTCTGAAATTTGTCTTGCATCTACAGAAACATTAGACATACACATAACTATCTTAACAGGACATTACCATACAGTAACAACATGTACCAATACCTTCACACCATCACATAATCACATATATTTCCATCACAGTCACATCTTAAACCTTTGATTTTTGCTTGGATATCTTGTTCAACTCTGATAATGCTTGGTATACAAATGAGTGTTTAAGCTTCAGTTTGTTGAACCTGGGAACTCTGTATATCCTGTTTGATGGTAATAATTCAAATTCCTTATGTAAAACAGGATTAGAATTGGAGACTATGTTGTTTGCTAGTCCTAACAAGTTGTTTTAATAAACTGAATCATTTAACTTCTCTTAAGGCTGACCCACAATTTTTGAACAGATCTTAATTTGAGTAAGCAACTTGGTTTTTAACATAACATATCAACATTTATTCCATGTAGAATTACAGTACTGCAGCATGCTCATAATCACAGACCTAAAGAATAGCAAAAGGATCTGTCTTCTTACTCCAAAGATTCTTTGCCTTGTTCAGTTACAAAGAGTATCAATGTGATCTTTCCAAGAGAGTTGATGATCTATAATTACCCCTAAGTACTTGTATGCTTTAACCTGTTTAATTCTTTCCTTATGAATAACAATTTGTGAAGAGTGAATATCAGACATGGATATTGTCCCAAAAACGTGTCTTCTTTTGTCACATCCATATCATACATTTTTTCTTTTAAAATAGAAAAGTCTTGCATAGACTGATATTTCTGATGTCTAGACTCTATTCTCAGGGTTTTAGGAAAATATAAACAGATATTGCAATATATTAATATATACACAAGTTTGACTAAAACTGCCCATGTGATTGTGAAAACTTTGCATATTTTGCATCACCTGATTATTTCTATAAAGCAGAAGTAAATGGTGGCAAAGTTCTTCTAAAAACAAAACATGACAAAAAGATCAAATGGCAAATTCGGTCCAAAACAAACAGAGTCATAGAACAAAAACATCTAACATCTTTCTTGCTCTCTCACTAGTATAGCATCAGCCCCTGTGGAAAAGCCTAGTGAGGTATATGGCCCTGTAATTGTGCTTTTTATTGTCTTTTATTTATTATTCATGGTCCCTCTTCGTCATGTCATGCACAATTTAATGGTTTCACGGACAAGCATAAAAAATGGGGGAAAATTTAGATATTCAGTATTTTCTGCAAGCCGAAGGGAACAACAAAGATTTACATCAATAAATCTGCAACATCAAAGCAGTACAACCACAATGCACAAAGATGGAAAAAGAGGAGAAAGGGGGAATGCACCATCTTAACAGCAATAAATGAGCGGAGAGGCTACTTCAGGAGAACATTATAGACTTCTATCAAGCAATTATGAGCTCATGTGACCATTAATGATGTGCGATCGTGAGATGTGGCTCACTTAAAGCATCATCAAGTTTTTCAACCATGCACAGTTTAACAACCCCCTTTAGACATAACCTTTCAAGATGGATTTGAATGGCCCTCACCTCTAACTAATGATCCTGCATTAGCAGTGCTATGAAAGCCTTGAGCAATGTCCTTCAAGCACAGAGTTAATAGGATGCAAATACTTTGGTTTGAATGACAGAGGAACAGCCAATGATCATCACAGGAGAACAAAGAGAGAGAATATTGTTAAAAAAGACAAAAGGGAGCACCAAATGATTTCGACTTCATCTCAGAAATTGTTTTCAAGTAGGTCCAGATGTGTCACGCACGCTGAGCCAAAGCGTTTGCAGCCGTTCCAATTTTTTGACTGATAAACTTCCGTCCAGTGGCAACGGGGAATATTGAGAAGCTTGCATGCATCTATCAGTCGGATGGGAGAAAGGTAAACTTGGCAGATGCGTCTGGCTGAGGTCCTCCATTAATCTTAAGAGTGAAGCGTGATTAGGATGGGCTTTATGAGTTCACGTGATGTCATAAATAACAGGAAAGCAGCGGCCTGAGGAGAGAGGAGCTTGTCTTCTAATGACCCGCAGAGGTTGTGTGAACAGCCAGGTGTCAACGAGGACTTTGATTCATGTGTCTGCTATGCTTAATTTCCACATAATGAACACTTGGCAACATAGCAGGTGTAGACCTGCAGAGGGCTTGTGTGGCTAAATATTTATGCTAACGCTATTGAAAAAAGAAAAGGTAATTTAACTGTATGGCACACTTAATTCAACTTTCTACTTAGCGATTCTGAGGATAAATTAGCTTAATAACAACACTACACTGTGCTAAGGCTGCAGCCAGCATTCCGATCAATAGAAAGCTGAAGTGTAATTTCAGTAACACAAAGACGTGTTTTCAAAAGGATCAATGCTGGTGCTGCATGGAGCGTCAAGGCAGTTATGCAGGTGGTGAGCCACTGCACCGGTCAACCAGACACTGTTATCACAGAGGCTGAATGTTAACAACAAACTAGGACAAACATCTCGGTGTTAAAGATACATGAAATGGTACTATTAATGCATTTAACTAATGTAATGTGATGGAATTACTGGTGGGAAAAATGTGGGGCTAATTTTATGAATTATTTGATTGAATCAAGTGAATGAATGAAAGTGCTAGGTTGTGATATTATACTATTTTTCTCACCAGCATGGTGTTGCACTTGTTGTCAAAAAAGTCCTTTTTCAATAACATACTGGGAAATCATGGACAACATGATCAAGAACATCTATTAAGAAGGTTTTGATTACAAGTAATCTTTACAAAATAAGAAACTTTAAATAATCTGCATGCAACTTTTCATACGAAGGACAATTTGACTGTAGCAGACACAACAGTATAGCGCATACAAGTTGCACAACTGTTTCCCAAGCATTACTTAGGCCAAATCCCAATTCTACCCCTTAGCCCTTCACTTTCCCCTACCCCTCCGTTTGGCGCATTCACGGGTAGGGGTGTCTCAATTCTCTTTTGGTTAGAGGGGTAGGGGTGAGGAGAAGGGCCAGATAGCCCTTCAAACGAAGATTTTTCGGGACCTCACTTCAAACGAAGGGCTAAGAGAAATTTCCAACATGGCTGCTCACTCGAGCAAGCAAACCCATAAATGCAAGTAATTTTTGCCATTAATAAGGATTCTTATCACAATTTTTCATTTTATGTATGTTACATTCAATCTTGTGTTTGTATGTTTTGTATTTACGCTAAAGTTTGCTAGCAGACAGCACTGATTGCACGATATTAGAAAATATATTTTTATGTCATATACCCGGTGCATCGGCACATGTCCTCTGACGTAACGTTAGGAGCTAGCAACGACGTATGACAACGTATAACAGTGTAGTAGTGGTGTCCCATTTCTTAGCAGAAAATTTGTAACCCTTTCCCTTGCCACTTTGTTTCAAGGGGCAAGAGGAAGGGGCGAGGGGTAGGCGAAGGGGTAGAAAATATAATTGGGATTGGGCCTTAGACTATGGCAGCCCGTCATAGTTTCATAACAAACCAAAAATATTTTACACTTACTTAACAAAATCTCTGTGTTGCTTCACAGTGTTTGTCACAGCATCTTCCATTCACAGCCTGCACACGCACAAAAAACGTAACTCTGTCACTACATTTACCAACTTTCATGACCCCTTCAGCAACTTTGGTTGAAAATAATAGTGACTTTTTGGATAAACCTTAGCTTTCACTAGATTTTACTTCCCTCAAACAATGTTGTATTCAGTATGGCTTGGCGACGTCTTAAATCCTGGCCAGTTCACGTGTCTGCCTTTCAACCGCGAAAGCTGAAACAGAAGCGAGCGAGCGTGCATTCGTATGTACAGTATGTGTCTGTTGCTTCAGCGCAATGTGCGCAGCACACACACAGAGAGGGGGACGCATTTTTAGCCGTGAACAATGGCACAACAACGAAACAGCGGTGCAGAATTCAACGTTACAAATAGTTATGTTGTTGTAAGAAAAACAATTCAGCTCGTTTTAAGACTGTGGCGGAACAAAATAGTCTATGGCGGGCAGCCAGAATCTCGTCAATGAATGGGAAACACTGGTTGCACCATCTAAAACTACGACCAGGCACGCTCAGCTTAAGACGATGCGAGTCCCCGCGGCCACATTCTACATTCTTCTGTTTCTTTAAGGTGTACATTATGAAATTGGATATTTTATAAAAAGAGATATTTTAGTTAGTTTCTTTAGAAAATAGAGTTTAAACTCCACCAGTATAAAAAAACTTTAACTGCATCTTATTCTTCATTACTTACTCCATTACTTATCACCATTATTTCCCACTTTATTATATTTTACCCTAAATAACGCCCCTTAAAATGATGTCTGTCTTCGTGAAATGCAGTTGACAGCAGATTTGTTTCTGTTCATGTCATGTAATGTAAATATAAATTAAAATAAAACTTAACAAGAGCATTTGTCTTTCGTTCGGAATTAATTTGAAATACTCCAGCGCTGTCTCAGGTATTTGACGGATAAATTACATGTCTACTCCACTTAGTTTTTAGACATCTCAAATATCTGATCGTTCGTGGTTTCTTCGATTTCTTCCACTACTGCTCCCTCATGCGGTGTATGTTCACTTGTCAATGAAGAGCGCTAAAATACACTTTAAAATACTTTTTTCTGTAGATAACGCAGGCGCGGTTTTCGCGCTGCGCATTCAGTCTGTATTAGATGCGTCATTATCTAAATTTTATACTGTTTTTTTTTCTCGACGGATAAACTTCAAGAATTTTCACTTGCGCCTACCTCTCACTAGGCCTAAGATTTAGTCTCAGACGTACGCTACGCCTTGGTGGTGCAACAGGTTTAAATTATACGCTGGATTTATTATTTGGCGTATTTTACGTTCAGACTACACTGTAAAAAAATTCCCTGTTAAATTACAGTAAACAACTGGCAGCTATATTTGCCAGCACATAGCTGTAATTTTACAGCATACCTACTGTAATCTGCAACAACAGTTTATTACTGTAAAAGAAATTATAATTTGCACAATATAATACTGTTATTTTAGTGTTCGTGCTGTGATTTCCATTAATTGTTTATTACCAGAGGTGGGACCAGGTCATTGTTTTCAAGTGCCAATCAAGTCCCAAGTCAAGAGAGGCGAGTCCAAGTCAGGTTGCAAGTCCTGCATGTTAATGGAACTGAATGAATATCACTTTTGTGCCCACAAAAATCACCATTATTGTGATCAGTGTTTGCTTAAGTTGGGCTTTTGACTCTTTTATTTTAATGTTAAATTAGTTTTCTTTGGCTGTTGTAGCTGTATTACAGTTTTTTACGATCGCTATGACATATTTTCCAATACTTCTAACAATTTTCCTAAACTCTTAACGCACCAACACACCTACAACACACAATTGACAAAACAGTTAATTTCGTGCTCAAAATCACACATTGCAAACTAAACTCCAACACTAATTTTCAAATTACAATAATATACTAACACAATACACTACATCTACAAAAACACTGCAAACATGTCTCAAAATCAAATTATTAGTCCAAAACACTAATACATGTTATCTTCCAACAGGAACATTTAATCAATCATAGCACAATATCATAAAAACACTAACATCAAATGGAATTACAGAAT
The DNA here is from genome assembly GCF_024868665.1 of Triplophysa rosa. NCBI lineage: Eukaryota > Metazoa > Chordata > Actinopteri > Cypriniformes > Nemacheilidae > Triplophysa > Triplophysa rosa. Next base: position 21,317,536 of record NC_079893.1, on the reverse strand, counting down.
CTGCATTGTTTTAGGTGTCAGGTCTGATCTTATAAAATAGAGAGTATATTGCATTGATCATAGATTGTGTTTTACAGTAAAGTTTATTTTTCTATTTGGGTTTATTTTGTTTATTTTGCTGCAGAAATTAAATACAAAAATTGAATGACCAATCTCAGAGTAGCTTTATAGAATGAACGGTTTATGTGGGGAAAAAAAAGAGACAGAGACAGAATTGCTGCAGTAAAGGCTTCATTTGCATTAGAAAAACAAGAAAGAAAACAAGAAAAAATATGCAAGATAGCTGTCATTTACTGTATTATGTGAATATAAAATTAAAAAAAAAATAATAATAAATGTAATCTAATCGGCCCGGTCTTCTGCGTTTGGCCACATGTTCTCATCCAAATCACATCTGATATCTTCTCTGGCAAGGCACCTTGGGAAGAATATTTTGGTATACCTAATCCAACCCTGGCAGTGTTCAGCTGTGATGTCTTGGCATGCAGCATCCATTGCATCCAGGAGGGACATTTGGTCCTGTGGACGATGGTCAAAAACCTTCCATCTCCAGGCTGAGAAAAACTCCTCAATGGGGTTGAGGAAAGGGGAGTAAGGGGCAACGAAAAGGGACATCATCCTCGGATGGGCATCAAACCAGGCTGTGACTGCACGGGAATGGTGGAATGCCACATTGTCCCATGTGATCACATATTGACAGGTCTACCACCTGTCCCCTTTCTACCTCTGGCACAAGTCTTTCATGCAAGTCTTCTAAAAACAGGAGAAGGTGGTCGGTGATGGGCCAATCACACATTTATTCAGGAGTGCACCATTGTTGGAGATTGCGGCGCACATGGTGATGTTAGCTCCTCTCTGGCCCGGCACAGTAACTGTGGCCCTTTTGCCAATTATGTTTCTTCCACGCCGACGCCTTTTCGCCAACTTGAAGCCAACCTCGTCAACGTAGATCATTTCATGAGGGACTTGATTGGCCTCCAACTCCATGACTCTCTGAAAGTAATCAGACACAATGTGTGTAAATGCTTTACTGTATGTCCTATTGTACGCCAGGTTTATAGAGAAGTTTACTGCAAAACACACTATGTAGTGTACAGTAATGACTGTATTGCATAACCTTACTTGGACATACTGGCGACGGAGTTCTTTGATGCGCTCACTGTTCCTTTCAAAAGGAACTTTGTATAGTTGTTTCATTTGCACTCTGTGTTTAGCTAGAGTCCGAGAAATGGATGTTATGCTGATTGCTGCAATGTTCCCAAAGACAAGGTTGTCTTCCACAACTCTCGATTGAATGTCCTTCAATTTCATTTCATTGTCAGCAATCACCATGTTGACAATTGCAAGTTCCTGTTCTTCATTTAGGAGCTTTCCTCTGCCCCCTGAGGGAGGTAGACGTTGAATCCTTAGAGAGACAAAATAGTGTTACATATTAGAGACAGGAGGCATACAGTCACTGTAATACATGGTAAAATTTACACTTTGCAGTAGTAGAAGCTCTCATACAATATCCTACCTGTTGGTTTCTCGAAAAATCTGAACAATGGATGCCACTGTGTCCCGGTTGAGATTTGGCTGTACTCGTTCACCAGCCTCTCTGTATGATAGCCCATGGTTTATGACATGATCTATTACAGTAGCTCTTATTTCATCAGTTACCCTAGCTCTGGCCCGTCTTTGAGCCCCACCACACATTCTAACTCCTCTCCCTCTACCTAGTCCTTGTCCAACTCCTCTCACTTGCCTTTGTCCCACTCCTTTCCCTTGTCCTGGTACTTGCCTTCCTCTCCTTTGTGCAGGCATTTTCTTAGTGTGTGTGTTGCTCTGTAATGTTCCTTTTCCACACAAATTCAGGCCAAAGAGGTCCTTTTTTACTTTATACCATATGCTCATGTAATTGAAAGAACCTCAACACCTGAGTGTGTTTCCTATATGGGAATCAGCTGTAATGTATATATTTGCATAACTTTGATCAGCTGTTTCTCATTAGCAATGGAATAAAATACAGGGGGCATAAGTGTGTTTCAGTTCACAATATATATATACAGCTGTTCACTTTGACTTTAGCCTACAAGTTAGGTTCAGAACATGATGTTATCTGTTCTGACATACAGTGTGAAAGCATATGAAAATTTGGCAATACAATTACATTGTTTTGGTCTTGGTTGAGCTTGTGTGTAAAAGAAGTTCAAGCATTTTAAATTTGTGTTAACTGTATGCATTTTGTGTCAAAGCAACAATAAATGTGTTAATTGTATAGTCTACACAGACAGATGTTGTGCTATCTGTGTTAAGAGTTTAGCAAAATTGTTAAAAGTATTGAAAAAATTGTCATAGTGATCGTAAAAAACTGTAAAATACAACCATTGGGTCAAAGCAAACTTAGACAGAGGCTCACTTCTGTTTAAAGATGAACTCATTTTAAAGTTTGTCTTCTCTTGTTCACTGTCAATGTCAGTTCTCTGCTACTGGAGTATGAGTTTATAAAACACTGTGAATTTATTTAGGAATGAATAAATATAATCACAAACTGTTAAAACAGCTTAACTACTCAGACACACAAACACATGAAGAATCAGCGTATGAATCTCAACAATGGTGACAATCAACAAAAGAAAATTCATGCTGCAATGCATGCTGGGTAACATCATAGTACAAAACTCATTCATGACTCCCAGCATGCATTGCAGTTGATCTGTTTATCTGAATTACTTTGATAATGGTCACCATTGTTGAGGTTTGTGTGATGAGTGTTGATGTCTAAGTGTATCAGTAATATGTTCCGGTTTATTTTGTCGAAGTTCATGTGAATTTACAATTCAGAGCACTCAAACTAGTCATCAATTAATCAGTATTATTACTTTTTTATGTTAAATTTCATATGTTTAAATGTCATGTAACTTGTTTTTTAGCATTTCTGTCTTAGTGCACAAGCGTTCTTTCTGAAACACTATTACACCACTGAATAAGTAACGTTACTGAAGCCGAGGATCAGGAGCCCAACTAAAGCAAACACTGATCACAATAATGGTGATTGTTGTGGGCACAAAAGTGATATTGATTCAGTTCCATTAACATTCAGGACTTGCAACCTGACTTGGACTTGCCTCTCTTGACTTGGGACTTGAAAACAATGACTGGGTCCCACCTCTGGTAATAAACAATTAATGGAAATCACAGCAGGAACACTAAAATAACAGTATTATATTGTGCAAATTATAATGTCTTTTACAGTAATAAAATGTTGTTGCAGATTACAGTAGGTATGCTGTAAAATTACAGCTATGTGCTGGCAAATATAGCTGCCAGTTGTTTACTGTAATTTAACAGGGAATTTTTTTACAGTGTAGCCTTACGACCGGGTGTACATCCAGCTGGTGCAACCGGCCCCTGGTGTTTGTGGTCAGACTACAGTGACTGAACTTCTGTTGTATGGGGAAAAAAGCTCAGTAAATTCACCCTTTTATTAAATTGTTGTGCAGAAAAATACCAGCATTCAAGGTAAAAAAATAGCTAGTAAGTGAATGATGTAAATAAAACATATAACTAAAAATAACAGAAATGCTTATTTTGGTGAGCTGTTCCTTTAAGAATGAGCGCAGCCACATGGTAAAAAACTCATAAGAGTGCACACTTGCAGCACTTCAGGTCACTGTAACTCGTATTTCCACTGTCACTAATGGCAGTTTGCTCTTTCCCTCTGTTGTCACATATCTCGCTGTATACCTCTCTTCCCTCGTTCTCCCTTATCATTCCTATATGGCACATACATTGCCCTAGCCTCAAGATAAATTGGTGCTCTGAGCAGACAGTTGCTCCCAACTTTACAGACTAATATCTATCTCAGTTTTCCCTACAGTGGGGTGATTGGTCTCAAGCTGTTCCCTAGCCAGTTCTGTCATCTATCTGGCTGTGCAATACGGCTTCTAAACCTGTAGTCATCCGTCTCATAAATCCAGATTCTAGTCCCGTCTTTCAGCCTCACACGGGTGGAAAATGGCTAATATAGATTCATCGACAACATCTAGCAAACATTCATCACAGTCAGCGTCTATTTTCCCCGTTAAGAGATCAAAGATCTTCTGTGGGGCGGTAATTAAATTGGATAATATTTCAAAATGACTCAAAAATATCCTAATAAGCATCAAGGTCTTTCTTGTTAGTGGGCCGAGCTGACTTGATTGAGTCTTTTTTTCAGGTTATGCGCAGTAAATTAAAGAGAGAAGGGAAGAGAAAGTCATTTCTAAAGAAGAATGAATTAATTTAAAGATGTATTTTTGACACCCTCTAACAAGCCTGAAGGTTTTCTCATAATATTAAAAGGAATTTAATATTGGACTGGATTTTATGAAATGACTTTTAAACAGTCAAGCAGTGTTGAAATAAGCTACGGACCTATTACTGAAAACGTCTTGGTTACGGATGTAACCTCGGTTCCCTGATGAAGGGAACGAGACGTTGTGTCGAACCGACAGAATGGGGTTTGTCTTGAGAACCTATCATCTTCTGAGTATTTAGAAAAGGCCAATGAAAATTGGCGAATGAAATTTGCATGCCGGGCTCCTCCCCGGATGTCCGGGTATAAGAGGGAAGCCGGCGTGCTCATTCATTCACCTTTGGTCTGAGGAGCCTAAAGCATCCTCCCCCGACCGCTGGGGTGGGCGGCCAGTGTTGTGGCATGAGGGACACAACGTCTCGTTCCCTCCATCAGGGAACCGAGGTTACATCCGTAACCAAGACGTTCCCTTTCTGTCGGTCTCTCGACGTTGTGTCGAACCGACAGAATGGGGTTCCTATGGAAAACGCCACAGCACTGAGCCGCGTCACAATCTCTGCGGAGCGACGTTGACTGGCCTGGGCGAGTCAGACGAACACGCTAACGCGAAATTATGACCTTCCAGTGGAGAGGAAGGGGGACCCAGAGCTTTCCACAAAAAGTTGGGAAGCCCCCTAACGCCGGCCGTCACGGGCGGAGGCCTGATTCTCTAAATGGCGAGAAGCCGCCCGGCACCGTACGGGCCACTGGGTAAGCATTATTCCCCCCTGGGGGGGGAAAACGCTGCAGAGGCCACTACCTACCGTAGGGAGGAATTAGTGGAGACACCACATGGTCTCACCATCAGGGGAGAACTCATGGGAGGAATGTGCGGACTGCAGGAGTTAACCGCAAGGTGGGAGTCCACCTGGGGAGGTCATGGGTTGCCAAGGTGGGAACCATTCATGAGGATACATCAGACGGAACAGCCCACGGAGGGGGGGTTACCACGTCTGGAGCACTAGGTCCGGTTAGAGCTATGTGGGAGATAACTCAACTGTTCCCCGGCCTAAGGGGGCAGGGCTGCTCTGCCCAGCCTGTCCCCTGGAAGGGTGCTTAGTGATGGATGGAATGCCTGTTCTTTACCCGAGGGGAAAGAAGTGAGGCGGGATCGCCACTGCTCCCCCCGGAGGGGGAAGGGCTTCCGCAGGCGTACGCCCTACCGGCTGCCGGTCCCACACCTTGCCAGGATGCGGGCTGACACCGGTTCCGCGCGTAGGTATTAGAACCTCACGGAGTTGTTGGGCATAGCCCAACCCGCAGCTCTGCAGATGTCTGCCAGAGAGGCGCCCTGAGCCAGTGCCCACGAGGGGTGTGCCTCACTCCCAACGGGCAGGGGCGAATAGAGATCGGTATGCCCTAACGAGGGCATCCACGATCCAGTGCGCCAGCCTCTGTTTGGAGACAGCCCTCCTGCTGACCTCCGAAACAGACAAAGAGCTGCTCAGAGCTTCTGGGCTCTGCGTGCGGTCCAAGTAGAGGCGCCGTGCGCGTACTGGACAAGCACGGATAGGTTGGGTCTTCCTCCCCGGTGGGGAGCGCCTGCAGGTTCACCACCTGGTCTCTCGGGAGAGTGGTGGGAACCTTGGGCACGTAGCCGGGGCGGGGTCTCAAGATAACGTGAGAATCCCGGCCCCGAGTTCTAGGCAATCTGTGGACACGGAGGGTGCTTGTAGATCCCCTACCCTCTTGGAGGTGAGCGCCATGCGGAAAGCCGTCTTTATCAAGACTGAGAAAGAGCGGCAACCCCGAGAGGCTCGAAGGGGGCGGGGCCTCTTGAGGCCCGCCACCTAGGTCGCAAGAGGGTACGGAGCGCGGATAAGGTGGTCACCCTCTCGCGCCCCTTAGGAACCTAATGACCAGGTCGTGCTGTCCCAGAGGCTACCCAGCACTTGGGTCATGATGAGCGGCCGTAGCGGCTACATACATTCCCAGTGTGGAGGGGGAGAGGTTACTCCCCAGTCTCTCTTGAGGAAGGGACAGCTCATACCCGACCGAGCAACTCCGCGGCCCTAGCCTGAGTGACGTCCCAACCAGACCAGGGGTGGGTCACTCAGGATCTCCTCGTCCCGTCCAGACATGGAGACCAGGTTTTGCCTGGGATGCCGTAACGTGCCCCTTCCCCTGGGGAAGCAGTTCGCCAGGGGCAGCGGCCAGGGGGGAGTTGTTGTCAGAGCCTTAGCTAAGAGAACCAAGTCCTGGTTAGGCCAAAAGGGGAGTAACTAGTACCACTTGATGCTCCTCTTCCCTGGCCTTGCACAGGACCTGTGCACTGAGGCTCACTGGGGGGAAGCGTACTTCCGCTTGTCCCACGGACAGCTGTGCACAAGGGCATCCGTGCCAAGGGTTGCCTCGGACAGGGATTACCAAAGCGGACAATGGGTGGAGTCCGGGGATGCAACAGGACCACCTGTGCCTGGCCTAACCTCTCCCAAATGAGCCAGGCTGCGCGGGGATGGAGTCGCCACTCTCCGCGAGGCGTCGACTGAAGAGAGAGCGCATCGGCTGTCTTGTTCAGGAAGCCTGGGATGTGTGTGGCTCGCAGGGAACTGATCACCTACTGACTCCAAAGGAGGAGGCGCCGGGCGAGTCATGTTAGCTGCCGTGAGCGAATGCCAATAATATACACCACAGCAGCTGTGCTGTCCGACCGGACCAGCACGTGCTTGCCCTGCACGAGAGGTAGTAGCCTCCTCAATGCAAGTAGCACAACCAACAACTCTAGGCAGTTGAAATGCCAACGCAGGCGGGGGCCCGTCCACCACCCCAACACTGCTTGCCCGTTGAACACGGCACCCCAACCCTGCAGGGAGGCATCCCAAAGGGGACCCCTGTCCGCAAGAAGGCCATGGAGACCAGGGGGTTAGGATGTGTCGGCAGAAAAGCGTGATGACCATACGCCTGCTGCCGGTGTGCCACTCTCCAAGGAACTTGACTCTGTAGCCATTGTTGGAGCGGTCATATGTGCATCGACCCAAGGGGGACCACCCCTGCCTAGGATGCCATGTATCCCAGGAGCCTCTGAAATTGTTTCAGGGGGACCGCTGACTGTCTGAGAGCTTCAGGCTGTTCAACACTGATCGGGCGCACACTGTAGTCAGTCGCACTGCCTCTGGGAGGCCGCGGGGGGCGCGAGACCCGCGACGAGGAAGCCCGCACCCACGCGGCCTCCCAGAGGCAGTCCCAGGGGGGTGAGCGGGGCAGCTCATGAGGACAGAGTCGAGTTCCATACCGAGAAAGAGGACGCTCTGCACCGGGGAGAGCTCGCTCTTCTCAGTTGACCTGTAGCCCCACCGATCTAGGTGCCGGAGCACCAGGTCCCTGTGTGTACACAAGAGATCTCGAGAATGCGCCAAACTGAGCCAGTCGTCGAGATAGTTTAGTACCCGCACACCTCCTTCCCTAAGGCGAACCGTCGGAACGGCCGATGTCGAGGGAGGATCGAGACATGAAGAACGCGTCCTTCAGGTCGATTGCCATGAACCAGTCCTGACACCTGACGGACGTCAGGATGCGCTTCTGCGTGATCAACCTGAAAGGCAGCTATTGTGTAGGTGCGTGTTCAGAACACACAGACCCAAGATAGGGCGCAACCCCCCGCCTTTCTTGGGGACAATGATGTACAGGCTGTAAAACCCGTTGAACATCTCAGCTGGTGAGACGGGCTCGATCACTCCCTTCCCCAGAAGGGTGGCGACCTCGGCCCGAAGTACGGGAACATCCTAGCCTCTGACTGAGGTATATCGGATGCCCTGAAACTTGGCAGGCGTGAGGCGACTGGATCGCGTAGCCGAGACGGATCGTCTTCCCTAGCAAGCCTGACAGCCTGGGAAGCCAGACAGGCTCCCAGAAATGAGATGGGGACTAAAGGTACAATCTTTTTCATCGTCCCTCCGGGGGGTGGTTCGATGGCTAGCAGTACGGATTCCTTCCTTGGAGGAGATTGGCTCTGCTGTTTTTCCTGCCTGGCGACTGCGCAGCTCAACGCACTGTCTGACTGAGAGTGCTGAGGGCTGGTGTTTATACTCGACATTGCGCTTCGCCATGACGCAACGTCGAGTTTGCCGTTCACCGTCGTGCAGAAGGTGGGAGTGGCTGTGATAACCCAGAGAGAGAGGAAACTCTCTTTTGAGAGTAAGTGGGTGCTAGCCCCCCGGAGGGGGCCAGCAAATGGAGAGACGGGGCAGGATCCGTCCCTATCCGACTTCCCAGCGATGTGGCTGGGGTCGGGCCCAATGGTAGCCTCGATCCCCCTGAGGTCTTCCCATGAGGGCCGCATCGCCGCGGCTGCTGATGGGGCGATGGTCTCCTCTTCGCTGTCTCCTCCAGGGGGGGCCGCCTGAGTGGGGGGCCCAGAGCTGGAGGGCGTCAAAGAGGACCAGGGCTGCTGGGAAGCAGACAGTGCACGGGACTCGACGGCCGAGGCGGCCGAGTTGCGGCACGGAGGACTGCTTCTTACTGTCGAGAACCCTCCGGGGGAGGCCGCGTGGGGTCTCGCGCCCCCCCACGGGCGGGGGGTGAGCGGGGCCGCTGCGGCTCGACAGTAACACCAACCAGCCCCCCCTTGCGAGACGGGTGCATCGAGAAAGCGGACCTTCTCAGCGTTACTCATCTGCGCAAGGATCGGCCAGAGGAGTTTCTCATGGACCACAAGTGTGGACATCGTCCGACCCAGGGCCCGCGTGGTCACCTTGGTCGCCCGTAGAGCGAGGTCGGTGGCGGCGCGGAGTTCCTGCATAAGCGCTGGGTCGGTCTTACCCTCGTGGAGCTCTCTCAACGCCCTGGCCTGGCAGGAGCCATAGCGTGGAGAGAGGAGGCAGCCCTCTGACACCAGAGATGCCGAGACACCACATGCTTTGGACGGGAGTCTAGGTCGAGCCCCCCCAGGTGGCCGCCCCTACGGGCACGAGTGCACCGCGGCGGCATACTCCACCTGGGGGACACCGACGTATCCTCCAGCTGTCTCAACCTCGAGGGAAGAGAGGGTGACGAACTTTGTTTGACGTGAAAACGGCCGGAAGGGGGCGTTCCAGGTCTTACAAAGTTCCTCATGCACTTCCGGTAAACACGGCACTGGGGGCGGGCGCGGCTTGGAGCCGCGCTCAAACCCGAGGGCCATGTAGCCAGCGCGAGGCCGGGAGAGGCAGTGCGGGCACTGCAACCCAACACTCACGGCGGCCCGGGAAAGCATGGCTGACATTTCGACGTCCGCTTTTTCCTGGGCTCGACCCCCCGAGGGAGGGAGCCCGAGGAATCGTCGGAGTCGGATGGCAGTACGTCACCCCCCGATGCTGCAAGAGACATCTCATCATCACGCATGTGTCCGAATACGTGATTGAGGAATAAGACGGCGGACCGTCTCCTGGGGAACGGTCAGACGAGCGAGACGAGGTGTGAACGGTCCGTGAGCCAGTGGCTGGCGGATTATCGCTCACAGTAATCCTCATATCACCCTCGCTGCTTGCCGTAGCGGACGGCAGGGCCGTAGTCCTGCCGCCACGGAACGGGGAGCAAACGAGGTGGTGGCTGAGTCCCGTGGGACACAGCCACCGTGACGCAACGTCTGAATCGTCACCGCCCGCATGCGGGCAGGACGTATCCACAACGTCTGCCCCAGCGTACTGGAAGCAGGCATCGTGTCCGTCCCCTCCTCGATGAGTGTGTTGCACCCATGAGAACAGCGGGACAAGCCACGCTGGAGAAATTTGCTCTTTTAGAAAGGAAATTTGCTCGAACACCTCCGGAACTGCCGAGACGCCCAGGGAGAGTCACTGCAGGAAGGGACCGTCCGCTGTCCACGTCGTAGATTCCAGCAGAAAAATGATCACCAAAGATCTGTAGAGAAGCTCATCAGATGCGTAGGCTCTGAAGAAAAAAGGTGAATGAATGAGCACGCCGGCTTCCCTCTTATACCCGGACATCCGGGGAGGAGCCCGGCATGCAAATTTCATTCGCCAATTTTCATTGGCCTTTTCTAAATACTCAGAAGATGATAGGTTCTCAAGACAAACCCCATTCTGTCGGTTCGACACAACGTCGAGAGACCGACAGAAAGGGAACTACAATTCAAGATCAAGACTGAAGAGCTGGTTCTTGCATGGGTTTCTTTTCATGTAAGAACTCATTTTGACTCACGGTGTAACTATTTTAGCTTGGAACTTGACTTAATGCATGTAAAATAAGAATGATTTTAAATGTTTTGGACATTTGACTGTATGACTTTGACATCATTTTAGTTAATTTGAGAAGACACGAACTACCAAGAGATAAATATACTAAATATGTCATGAAATGGTGGATTGCTTCGTAAAGGATGTTCACCCAAAATAAAAAAATTTGCATGAATTACTCATCAAGTTTTCCAAACTTTTAAAAATTCTTCTTGGATTAAATTTTAGCAACTGAGATTTGACCCTTACAACCATTTTAATGTGGAGTATGAAGCATCTGTAAAAAATGTTTTTTTGAGTTTGTAAATAAAGCTAGCATTACTTGAGTATGTTTTACAAGCAAGTTGTATTTTGTCTTTCTACTTTAAAAGGTTGCGTTTAATTCAATGTGTTACTTGAGGTTCTTTTGTAATTATTTGTGCTCTAATACATAAGTACATTTAAATGAAAATGCCAAGTAATATTAACTTGGTGTTTTGTCATTAAATTAAGCGATGTATAAAACTGATGAACGCAAGTAAGATATACTCCACACAGCCATATAACTGCTGCACATGCACACTTAGGACATTACAAAAGGCACGAAGAGCCTCAGGAAAGCTTGCCCAAAGGAACATTTTTCAGCGCCTGAGGTTATTAAACTATGGTAAGTCATTAAATGTTTTATTTTTAATTCATGTAGTAACATTTGCAGCATAGTGCAACGTTAATAAACTTTATATTCGCTGGTTTGTTTGAGTTCGAGTTCTTGTTATTGAGTCTCGGTATTGCTAACATTTCTGGACAACGTTTGCAAACGCGGTTGTTTTTTATTATGCACATGGATAATATAATTAACGTGTTGCTAAGTTAAGCTATTAATGTTGACAGTGTTCAGTTTGATAAGTGCCAAGTCTCGCATGTCTAACATTACGTAACTTAGACAAATAACTTGCGTGTAATGCATATTCATCAATTTAAATCAAGTTTAAGCTCCGTATATAACCAAACCAATATGATATTGATAAACTTGCTGTAGCCTGCTGTATGTGAGTGTTAACTTAGCCGTAGCTAACTCTGCCTTAGCTAGCTCTGAACTGGCGTTGTTGTTACAGATAGAATGGTGGATCTTGAACTAATTTGTTCTAACATTTAAAATTTGTTATAACGTTAGCCTATGTTCAATGCATTAAGGTCAATAAATTCATTTGAATTGTAAATGACAAATAATCTAATTGTGGCATTAACATCCATGTTCATCGGTTCCACAGGTAACGTTAACTTAACGTTAACGGATTGGACTCTGATGCCAGAGGAAATGTGAAGGTGGTTTAATGGATCTGAATTGTTTTATTTGATTAACTTGTTTTATTTGTTTCTCTGTTTTTTAAATAAGCTGTTAAATATTTGAATTCAAACTCTGAATAAAAGTATTTTTGTGAAATGCCTGTCAGCGTTTTTGAAGTTCAGATACATTTAACTTAACACATATTAATACCTCATAATACACTCACCTAAAGGATTATTAGGAACACCTGTTCAATTTCTCATTAATGCAATTATCTAATCAACCAATCACATGGCAGTTGCTTCAATGCATTTAGGGGTGTGGTCCTGGTCAAGACAATCTCCTGAACTCCAAACTGAATGTCAGAATGGGAAAGAAAGGTGATTTAAGCAATTTTGAGCGTGGCATGGTTGTTGGTGCCAGACGGGCCGGTCTGAGTATTTCACAATCTGCTCAGTTACTGGGATTTTCACGCACAACCATTTCTAGGGTTTACAAAGAATGGTGTGAAAAGGGAAAAACATCCAGTATGCGGCAGTCCTGTGGGCGAAAATGCCTTGTTGATGCTAGAGGTCAGAGGAGAATGGGCCGACTGATTCAAGCTGATAGAAGAGCAACTTTGACTGAAATAACCACTCGTTACAACCGAGGTATGCAGCAAAGCATTTGTGAAGCCACAACACGCACAACCTTGAGGCAGATGGGCTACAACAGCAGAAGACCCCACCGGGTACCACTCATCTCCACTACAAATAGGAAAAAGAGGCTACAATTTGCACGAGCTCACCAAAATTGGACAGTTGAAGACTGGAAAAATGTTGCCTGGTCTGATGAGTCTCGATTTCTGTTGAGACATTCAAATGGTAGAGTCAGAATTTGGCGTAAACAGAATGAGAACATGGATCCATCATGCCTTGTTACCACTGTGCAGGCTGGTGGTGGTGGTGTAATGGTGTGGGGGATGTTTTCTTGGCACACTTTAGGCCCCTTAGTGCCAATTGGGCATCGTTTAAATGCCACGGCCTACCTGAGCATTGTTTCTGACCATGTCCATCCCTTTATGACCACCATGTACCCATCCTCTAATGGCTACTTCCAGCAGGATAATGCACCATGTCACAAAGCTCGAATCATTTCAAATTGGTTTCTTGAACATGACAATGAGTTCACTGTACTAGAATGGCCCCCACAGTCACCAGATCTCAACCCGATAGAACATCTTTGGGATGTGGTGGAACGGGAGCTTCGTGCCCTGGATGTGCATCCCACAAATCTCCATCAACTGCAAGATGCTATCCTATCAATATGGGCCAACATTTCTAAAGAATGCTTTCAGCACCTTGTTGAATCAATGCCACGTAGAATTAAGGCAGTTCTGAAGGCGAAAGGGGGTCAAACACCGTATTAGTATGGTGTTCCTAATAATCCTTTAGGTGAGTGTATGATTTCAAGTAATATTTACAAAAAACAAACAAGTAAAGATTATGGAGGAAAAGATAACTAGTACTCTTGTAAAGAAATATTAAGTATATTTAGAAGCATTACTTAAATAAAATTTACAAACAAACGATGAGTAAAATTTACTTGACCCCGTACTTGGGAATTTCTATTAAAAACTAATTCGACATGTGTTTAGCCTTTACTTAGACAGTTCTGATAAATGTACTAACATTTCCTGATTGAAAATTGTTTCCTAGCTTTTTTCAAGTAAACTTCACTCCAAATTTTTTTCAGTGTGTATGTTTTTCTAAATTCTTCAAAATATTTTCTCTTCTGTTCAACAGAAGAAAAAAAATAGAATATTTCTTTCTACTACGGTAGTCAATGATGTCCCAGAAATGTCAGTTGCTAACATTTTTCCAAATATCTTTCTTTGTGTTCAACAGAACAAAGGAATTTATACAGGTTTGGAACAACTTGAGGGTGAGTAAGTGATGACAGAATTACCATTTTTGTGTGAAGTATTCATTCAACTTAAGTGTTGTTCTAAAGCAGATACTTTTAGAAATGTCTATTTTTAAGTACACTTGTCCTTTAATTAAAACCTACCCAAGATTTCTCTGAGGGTTAAGGGTAGGGAACCAGGGATCACAAGGATAGTAAAACCTAAAAAGCAGCTAGTACTTTGCAGGGACCAGCTAATAGCGGACACAAGGACAACGTTTCATACTAAATCATGTGTTAATTAAAACCTTAAACTTACTGTACATGCAGAAAGATTTCCGTGAGCACTGAAGGACATATAATATAATCAGGACTCTAAACTCTGAAGTCATCACCATGATATAAAACTTAAATGTATGTGACTATGTGTGATGTGCAATGTTTTGTGGAATTGTTTTCAAATTCAATTGAAAAGTTTGCCAATCAACACCCACACATATACAGTATATGATACAAATTCTTGCAATTCTCTGTTTGACTTTTCATATCTTTCCTATGTGTGAAGAACAAAAGACCTGTATTCAGAGCTGGCATAAACTGTATAAATACAATTCCACAGTAAGATAAGCAGTAAATATTAATATTTTTTATTTTAGCTATTGAACAACCAATTCTTACTGAGACACTGCAGCTGAGAATCAATCGATCTCGATTTGATTATGAGGTGGGAAAACACACGGATGATATGATTACTCCACAAAAATTAAAGCTCAAGTGAGCATGTAAGTCGATTAGGTACACAGAGATGAGATTGATTGTGAATCATCACTTTTAACAATAAAAGAGCGGCACTGTTTCACATGACCAACTTCACCTTAACCTTGAGAGAGAGAGACACGGGTTTAGAAAATGAAAACGCGGTAGGCAGACAAATCATTTTTTAAAAATGACATAACCTTGAGTTCGACTTTCTCATTGAGGCTATGAAACGCGTATAACTTTCTATCTGTAAATGTAACTGACAGATTTCTGTTTGACTAAAGATTTATTGCCAAACTGCACATTTTCTTGCCAAAGTGTGAGGGGTAAAGAAAATGTTTTAAAATGTTTAAGCGTATTGTGAAAAGGGCATTTGGTAACATTAGTATGCCTAATACATTAACTCCCTTGTCAGCATATCTCTGGCTTAATACAATACAAATAGTGAAAAGTTTCGAAAAAGCTATTTCGAAATCGTGCATTAGCTGCACATTTTGCATAATCGGCCTCTTTCCCTCTGATCTGATGATAACGCTTTAGACAGGGCGACATTGTTAAACCGACCGCCCGATTTTACCGTTGGTATTTTTTGGCGATGACAAATATCACCTTGCGTGGCGAATTTCCATGCCATAAATCTCTGCGCGCTCTGAGAGGAGCCATAAAATAAAAGAAACCTCAACAATCGGGTGAAGTCGTTGAAAACTGCCATAATTCAACGCAAGCAGCTCTCAGATCACCTCGGGGAAAAAAAGGAAAGATTAACACACTGCCGTGCACAGACATTTACGTAATGTGTACCTGTGCAAATACACATGACCACACAATGACATCTTCCTCAGCATTTATTATTATATAGTTTCTCAATATAATATCTCAACTGGTGTCTATTTAGAATGCATGCTTATTTTGATCAACATGAGCTTTAGAATTCTAACATACATAATTCTATAGAATTTGGCTAGATAATGGTAAATAATTATATACGCATACGCCTGTGCAATACTTCCTTTCAGGCAACACTCAACAGATAACCTCTGAAACTACAGAAACGTATTTAAATTTAGATTCACCATAATCAGTACACAAAGAGCAATCAAACACATGACTGTCAGAGGCATGCATGTCCATGTCACTCTCATGGCTAAAGACCAAGAGAGAAAGTAAGAGCCCTTCAGTAGCTTTCAATCTCTTGTAATAGTGTTATTATCTTAATGGAGGTGCCAAACACACAAGACCGGAAAGGTCTGTGTATCTTTGTTTTGCGAGCCTGAGAGTAAGTGGTTTTATATTACCCCGCTCCCCAATACGGTTGCTGCTCAATATGAAATGCGCATTACTCCCGCGGCCCAAGACATTGCTCCATCCTCACCAGATGAGGCACATCAAAGTAATCAAGTTTAAATTGTCATCTTCTCGAGAGGGTCACGGCTCCGTTCATATTAGGGGCACGGGGCATCGAGTGTGGCTTCATGTGGTAATGATGTAGAGCAGAACGTATGCGTGAATGACAAGTATGCGGCGAGTTTGTGCCTTTGTCTGCTCGCATTCACACGTGTTTCTTGAACTCTGGCAACAAATTTCTTCATACACAAAGAAATCCAATTATCTTGACCCTTTTTTCCGGGAAGAGCGCAATTACAGGGAAACAATGTGAAGTTGATGACTTTTGATAACAGAATGCCATGGGATCATGGAGAAAGGATACATGGTCTAATAGATTGGAACACCGGACACTATCACTCCAAGGTGAGACATTCAATTACATCATCCCCACGGGGTCTGATCACTCGACCGACGGAAACCCTCTTCAATCGTATCCGGCACCCTCCCTTGTGACTGCAAATTTTAATTTACATTCAGTGAAATGGAAATTATGAGGATAAAAAAAGACGTCCTTTCTCCATCCAACATGGTTGACATTCATTTGTATATCATTCAACCGGTTACGGCTCAAAATTGAACCCTACCCATATGTCACACACAAACTGGAACCCGAACAGCGAAGGACACTTAAAACACCTCTTCACAATAAATATGACGTACGACACAAACCGTAAAGTATCTTTTCCCCATCCCTTGATTATTCTAGCCTCTGTCTGACATTATCTTCCCTGTTTGCGTGACCCTTCAAAATGCCCGGACCACAATTTAGTTCAAATAATCTGGTGCTCTCTTAACCTACACTCTCGCTGTCATCTTGACGTGTACATTACCATAATGTATCTCTCCAGCATGACACTAAAGGTAATTGCAATTACTACATCTCCCTTCCTCTTGTCACTTTGCTGGCAAATGGAACGCGACAATAATATTCCTCCGTCTCGAGTGACACAAACACGGTCGGCTTAGATTTTGATCTAAGGAAGCTTAGGGCCCGAGGTCACCTGGCTCTCCACCTTCATCGCGCTTCCACCCCATGTAGTTAACAATGGCAAACCTCTCGTTATCCACCTTGCTATCTGTGACAGCACTTACACGACCCACTGTTGTCAACACATAGAAGCGCAGCAGAGCGGTGAGATAGCATTGCTTAGACAGCCTCTTCATAATGCTTGTGGGCCTTCGCTATGTCACGCTCAATGCTAGGGTCTTGTTAGGAGACGAGGGAAGGTTATCAGTCCTGACACACGCTTATCAGCGCACGTCCATCTCATAGCACCGCCACTGTGCGCGCCACCCACTGAAGTACACAGATGCTGTTTACTCGTGCCAGGAGTGGGCCGCCAGAGCTAATTCAACATGATTGTTTCCCAAAGGAGAGAGAGCGAGGATTTTGAAGGGAAGGTGGGACAGAGCTCAACACAGTTTCTTCTCAACAAAGCAGACAAAGGAACCCAGCGCCTGTCATCCAGTCCGCTTCCCATCACGCTTTACCGTTTTGTTAAACCTCGCTTAACATCGCTGAGGGAGGATTTTTGGGATCCGGGTGCTGATTGAATCATGGGTAATTGCTATCGGATAATAAAAGAAGACACACAAGGCAGGTTTATTCACCGCGATTCTTGGAGGCTTATTGGCACAATATCTCCGCCATCAATTATCTCTCCCCTCCGACAGGTGCACAATGACAGGCACTGGGTTTTTTCTATGGAGCTCGTAAACTCCAACTCCGGCTTGAGCTTGAGTGAAGGAGTGTGTGACATGAGGGGATTGAGTTTTATCCCACAGACTGTCCTCGTCTACACAATGCCCTCCCCGCCACCAGCCCCCCAACCCCCCCCCCCCCCCCCCCCGCCCCCCCCCCCCCCTCGCAGGTTCAATCCACTAATTATATTCTCCTAAAAACTGCTTGAGAATCAATAGACTGTGACTCTGGTTTTCTTCATTATTACATGCCATTAACTATTCAGATGACAGTGTATGGATCGATTCTGCTTGTGTATTTGAGGCCCTGTTTAATGTTTCATTTTAAAGTTCACCTTCAAAATGAAAATTCTTTCATCATTTACTCACCCTGTTGTCGTTTTAAACCTGTGTGATATTTAAAAAAAAGTTGGTAACCAAAACCCATTGACTTCTATTGTGTGGCCACAAAACCAATGCAAGTCAATGGGGATCAATGCTTTTCTGTTACCAACATTTTTCAAAATATCTTCTTTTGTGTTCTGCAAGAGGGCATGCAAATAATGACAGAATTTTCATTTTAAAGATGAACTATCCCTTTAAGGGAACAGCACCCATTTTGTGTGGCTATCAATGCAAAAGCCTGCCTGTCACCTTGGCTTTAATTGCGTTAAAGCATCTACAGTACGCTTCAGGGTAGGGTTGTTTTGCCTGGAGAATGCCATTTGGGAAAATTAGGAAGAGAAAGTCCGCTGAGACAGAAAGGACAACACCCTGCATGAGGTTTTGTGATATTTTCGTCCCTGTCAACACCGTAGTGCTTGCTCACTGATTTGGCTTTAATGAAGAGACTGCTTTCGTGCAGTTGCGCTCGCCCAAGGCAAAAGCCATGCAACTACGGCAAAACAAATGAGAGGGAAGCAATTACGAGACACAATAAACAGACTCAGCATTTTTCCCTTGAGCAGGAAAACTACATCGCAGTTGCACAAACCAAAAGAAACCAGGTACCCGGGGGCGAAATCACACGAGCCAACAGCACCCCTCGGCATCTGGGGAGGTTTGCGCACTCATAACAGGGAGAGAGAGGGGAAGCAGAGAGGGTTTAGCAAGTTAGTATTGGTCTCTCCAGCTCGCTTGACAGTGGAGAAAGAAGAAGGAAATGTAATCTAGTAGTGATGCTCTGGGTAGTGAACTACACCAGGCACGTCAATAACAGCAACGGTACACTAAGTGAGTGCAGCCAACCCAGCTCAAGTGATTTTCAAAATGCAAGATGCTTTCAGGGGACTAAATATGACACATTGACAGCTGGCGGAGAGAATCACTGATTGCACTCTCATCATGTGTAGCAGCCAGTTGCCGAACAAATGAGTTTACCAATGTTGTTCTCTGAGAGCTCGAGTTAATCGTGATTAAAGAATTCAACCCAATGAAAATGATGCTATAATCCAGACTCTTTTAAAGCTCAATCATTCAGGAGGTTGAGTTATTACCTCCTCCTCTTTGAGAGCATTAGACAGATCAACAATAAATATTCAATATTAGCGTCAGATGGAGCTCCATCCTCTTCATTTTTGTACAAGAATATCTTTCATTTCCGACTGGTGATTTATGTTTCCCCGAAGGCAAACTGCTGACTTCCTAAGTGCTCGTAAATGCATAATCTTGTGGGAGGCAAACGCACAATAATGTAACATGTTAACTATTCATTAACAACTGTGCAAGGCGCATAAAGATGTTTTGGTACTGTGTTTTAAAAGTTTAATTGAAGAACTATTGAATATGGGGTGTTCAATGTCTTGTATTCTGGGACACAGTAGTTAAAACTCCAAGGTTGTAAAGTGTTTGGTCTTTGTTCTTTGATTTAAGTGGTACAGTATCATTTCCATGGGTATGATACACATTACCAAAAACTATTTTCAGAATGAATAAGAGCTATTGTCAAGTAATTGCAAATATAAATTTGGAATAAAAAGTGTGGATTGTTTTCCTACCAATTAAAATATCTATAAAACCAGTTCCACCAAATCAATAGATCAACATTAAAATAGAATCCAAAAAGTATATATATATATACTGTATATACAGTATACTGTATATATTATAAACAATTTCAAGTGGTTAAAATAAATAAGATGCATAAAATAAAGACATCATGCTTTACAGCAGTTTCCAACATTTATTTAAAGATCAAATTCACTTATATACAAAACAATACTTAGTACTTGCAGCAGTTGAAGAGATGCATTACATTTCTTGAAATGTAAATATAACTCTTGAACGCTAAAACTAGTCTGGCATAAAGTTTGTATGGACAATAAAATCGCAATGTATCCTTCAGTACAGGTGGGCTCGGTGGCTTAAACTGCAAGCGCCTGATCTGATTGACAGTAGGCTAGCTCATAAAAGCCGAAGTCACAGACATGTCAAAGGTGTTTACTCACCTGTTCTCCAGACTCATGCGACTTCATAAGGCTCTTCTCTCTGTACATTGACCAAAGTCCGACGTTTGGTAGAAAAATTAAAGCCACCATAAACAGAAATGCCATTTGCAGAACGCGCTTTTGTCTTCTCTTCATCTTGGAGACACAAACGAGACAATCCAACACTAAATAGACGCGAGTCTGCCGCGTATGAAATCGAGCTCCGTACCTTCCCTCGCACAAGATGACAAACTTTCACCTGCGAATAGGAAACAGAAGTCCCGTTGAGCAGAATAAAACAGCATGTAAACAAACAAACACGCAAAACGAAGCGGAGACGCAGCAACATGCGTATTTATCGGAGGCTAGTGAGCCGTGCAATCTCTAACTGACATAAGGAATTAAAGAAACATTATTTAAGCGATTTGTTTCCTTCGCATCGAATATTATTGTTTTTAAACAAGTCTGTAACACACAGGATAGCTTGGAAATAAATAAGCAGCTGATTTTATCAGTCACGCGAGATATTACACACCCGGAATTTCAGAGAACGAGCGAGCGCCATGAAAACGACTTACAGTAGAGGGGTATTTGCATGTTGAAACATATATGTCCCTCGGTAATCGCTTCTCCTTCGCTGAAGACACACAACGGTAAGGTTCCCGATTAAGATGACAGCCGGACAACGACGAGCTTTGCGTTTTTATCTGTGGCAACGCGCTCGCGATGCAATTTGAAATCGCTTCGCGCTTTTCATCAAGACTCTCTCGCGCGTCCCGCCTGCTCGAGATTTTTCCTCTTTTCTCCCCGGGCGACTTCTCATCGCCCTCGAGTTTTAAGATATTGCGGTGATAAACCACGTGTGCCAGGCATTAATATGAAACATCCTCGCAGCCGGGCGACGCTTTCCGATGTGAAGGATAGCGCAGTCTTGACTCGTGCAGCCAGCCTTCACACCAAGGCAAGCTCATAAAGACGCAAGAGGTTGAACTGATCTGCTGAATTGTATCCTTGAGTGTTGTTTAAACGCATGTGTTCACAATAACCCTCACAAACTCAACCTCTGTTTTGTTATCATGTACAATATAGTCTGAAATCTGATTGCTTCTGGTTGTCATTCTCAATAGTGTATGGAACCGTATAGTATGCTATTTAATGCACAGTCCATTTAGCCTAGTACCTTATATCTGTATGGAACACCTTATAACTGTAAACATATGATTGTATTGTTCACAGTAATAGCCACACATTCATTTTATAGTTTGGTGTAATATTCACATACGTTCTTTAGATTTTAAGAGTAGAAGCAAGAAGAGTACATTTCTTTGAACTTGTTTATTTATTATTGAATGGTACTAGACTTAATGTAGAGAAAGCAAGACAGATGGGGTGTGTGTTTGGGGGTGTAGAGGGGCTTATGCTGAAGGCAACTGCATCACAACATATGGAGACAGCATTCACAAGGGATCACCTCATGTTGCTGAGTGAATTGCAGATCTTCATGAATTTTGTCAATACCTGAATATTTAAAGGCACACACAAACCACAAAGGTTTTTTCCCCCGTTGCTATTGTAAATAACTTATAACTAAAACTTTGTATTGGTACAATTTGAATTTTTCACGCCACCAACAGAGGGTGCTCTGCAACCCATCATAGACAGTATGCTGCCAAATTACCATGAAGATCTGTTAATGGTGTTTCAGTTTAATAATATTCAGTTCATTGAGTCTTTTCAATAAAATCACAGACCAAAAAAATACAAAAAGGATATTATCTGACAGCGCTGCGTCATAATACTGATTTACATATAATTTTGCTGTCTCAGAACCAATCCTGTCCTGGAATCCTGGCACATGTGACACAGCTGGTTCAACTCATCGGCTCATTAGTAGAGACTGAAAGACTGAATTGGGTTTGTCAGATAAGAAAGACATACTAAATTTGCAGTATTAGGGAGGCTGGACTTTAAAGTAAAGTAGCATGAATGCTGTTCTTCAGCACCATGGACAGCACCTTTCACAAGCACAGTTAACTAAAGGGGTCACATGACACGGCCAAAACGAATATTATCATTTATTTTAGATGTAATGCAATGTGTATACACAATTTAAGGTTCAAAAACACTGTATTTTCCACATACTGTGCAAGTTTGTATCTCCTCTTTGCCACACCTCTCTGAAACGCGCAGATTTTTTACAAAGCTCATCGCTTTGAAAAGCGAGGTGTGCTATGATTGGCCAGTTAACCAGTGCGTAGTGATTGGTCGAATACTGCAAGCGTATATACCATATTTGGAACATCAGGTTCCAAAGCAATTGTGCTGACAGGTACGCCCACCTTACTTGCGTATACATTTGGGTGGTCTTTGTCAAATCACACCACGAACTGACGTAGATTTGTGGGGGTGTGGTTACACGAGGCATTTCAGGCAGGTCTGGGTGAGCATTCGCTTTTAGATAGAATGCATCTTTTGTTCCGACACTTTAATTTGTGCAATTTTATGTGTCTAATACATGCATGGGCAACTTGTAACACACCAAAGACACAGAAAAACACGTATTCGTGCCATATGACCCCTTTAACTAAAACACATTCCTACTCTATTCAAAACCTTATGAAAACAGGGGCTCTTTTTAAAGAGATAGTTTACCCAATAATGAAAATTGTGTCATCATTTACTCGCCCCCTCTTGTCATTTCAAACCTGGATGACTTTCTTTACTCTGCAGAACACAAAAGAAGATATTTGGTCACCAAAAGAATGTTGGTCACCGAACAGCGCCGGCACCAACTCACTTTTACTGTATGAACACAAAACCAATGCAAGTGAATGGATGCCGGTTAACAACATTCTTCGAAATATCTTCTTTTGTGTTCTGCAGAGGCAAGAAAGTCATCCAGGTTTGAAATGGCATGAGGGTGAGTAAATGATGTCAAAATTGTCATTTTTGGCTGAACTTGTCACGGATTGGCAGAAGAGAACCCAAATGCAGGCAGGCGGTGAAGGGGTTAACAAACAAGACTTTATTATAAATACAAAGAAACAAAAACACC